>NW_026885405.1:0-64584 GCF_032173495.1 Musca vetustissima | reverse complement strand
AATCGACTTGGAATGTGATTCTATTCATATTCGCAAAAGGAATCATGTGTCTATCTCGTTTCCTTTTGCCTGTTACAAACATATGCACAGACATAATACCCTGTACCACAGTGTGGTGAAGGGTATATTTATAATGGACAGACGGACGGACATACATGTCTAGATCATCTCAGCTAGTCGAGTTATGACGATCGGTATGCTTAAAGGTGGCTCTAGGACTAATATTTTGCACAAAGCTATAATAATCTAATAGGGTATAAAAACAAGTGTATAATTTTAACTGTGTATTTTTTGGTTTTCATATGACCATAACACTTCGATTGGTTTTCGAAGAAGTAAGGTTCAAACACACCTTCAGACTTTCATCAGCACCTTCTGGGTATTAATCCGACAATTTTGATAATGAACATAGCAACCGTTTGTTAAATGTGCTTCATTGCTAAAGAAAATGTTGGTCGAAAAATTGCGATCCACCCTTTTTTGTTTAAGCATCGATACCAATTAACTGCAATGTTGTGAATGGTTGTTGTTTTCGAGGAAGTAAGGTTCAATGACACGTTCAGACCAAAGAGCGCACCAAAGAGTGTCTTTTTCTGGATGTAAATTCGACAATTTTGTTAATGAACATACCAGCCGATTGTTAAATGTGCTTTATTGCTGAAGAAAATGTTGGTCGGAAAATTGCGCTCCACCCTCTGTTGTTTAAGCATCGATACCAATCAACTACGATGTTGTGAATGATTTTTTCGGGTTTATCAGGAACTGGATTTTATATGGATGTAGGTGTAAATCTTAATGCAAAATACGCCAAAAGGTGCTTTAAGGCAGTCCTAATTACACTTCTCGATTTCGTCAAAATTTTCACTTACAGCAGAATTATTTTTAGCGGAACGATTTCTAAGCTAACTAATCAGTTTATTATGCCTCTCTCATGCTTATTTCGAATTAATTCCCAACATTTCAACGAATTACCGTAGGATACGGTGAACCCCACTTCAAGTTAATTTCCATTTACCAAGGCTGTTCACACACCGGAATGATACATGAGATTCATTATAGTGGTTACAATCAATTTCACACCTCCGAGCCTTTGTCTATGCAAATAACGAGGTAAACAATCTTTAACGCATTAAGACTAACAAAAGGAATAAAATGCGCAATTTACTGGGTCATTAACATGTATTTGTCACTGCAAAGCACAAAACAAATTTGCACAAACCAAAGGAAAACGAAAAGAAACGCAAAGCGGAGAAAAAATCCAAATATTACTGACCCAACGGGATGCAGACATTAATCTCAATTGATGATGGTGTAATCAAAGATTTAGCCAAAATTCTTACAGGTCCTTGCCGCAAATAAAACTAAGGGACAAAGAAATGATGTAGCTTTACCAAAATAGTCGTAACGTTTGTGAAAACAAACAGAGACAATGAAAGGAAAAGAAAACAATAACAACATCAAAGAAGAAGCAGAAGAATAAATAGACGAACATCTTGCTGCTAAAATAGAAAGCAATTTATTAAAAGATTTTCAATTTTCGAAGAAGGTGACAATCCGTAACAGCTGCAGTAGTAGCAACGGCAGTAACACACCACCACTACAACCACACCTGAAAATGAAAGGCTGTAAACAAAAAGGAAACAACAACAGTAAATGTAACTGGTCACAACAGGCAACGTAGAAGACAATGCCAACAACAACTATGGCAAGAGGATATAGAGAAATGTAATGGGAACACATTTATTTCTTGATTAGTATTGGAAAAGTGCCCAGATAGAATAAACTTGTGTGTATAGGTTGGTGTGTGTGTGTATACGTATGTATGTACATAGGAGTGCCATCTTAAAGGTCGATCCAAGACACGAATGGCTTGCTATCATTTGTTTGTTTGTGAATTTATTGTGTAGGTGTCCTTAATCCTTTTAAACTTACCAGAAAATTGAAAAACAACAATAGCTCCCCTGCAAACAGGATATTTCTCTTTATAACAAGATATACATCGAAAAATATATCATCATCAAAGTGTAAAGTTTTTTTCTTTTTGAATATAAGCTTTCAACGACTTTTATGATCCATACATTTTAGTGAAAAAAATTGAAACCAGTGAGCGGAGCAGTATAGTCGGACGGGGCCGACCATACGATACCCTACACAACTACGACGGAGTTCTAACTTTCTATAGAAGTTTATTCTGATCCTGGCAAATATTTCATGACATTTCCACCCTCTTGACCGATTAGAGGTCAACAGCACATCTTCCATACACTGACATATTTTCGAATATTACTAATATTCAGTACAGGCCTTCTTTGGCCTATAGATCAATTCGAAAAATTGCAAAAAATTAAGTTTTCGGTCCACTTCATCCCAAAATTATTATCTGATCATCACCGAAAATTACAAGCGCTGTCCTTGACCATAACTGGAACCCCATGGAAAATTTCAAATCGATCAGCGTTATATTTCCGCCCTCTAGTGTGGTAAGGGTTACTATATAATATCTGAATACGTAAGCACCTGTAAATATTTAAGTGTAACTCCCATATCCGAGAACATACGACAATATAATTGGTATCAATTTAATGGTCAGCCACTCCTCTTGAATATACTATCAACTTCTCGGGTCTATGTCCTTTAGGAGTAAATATATACGCCATAGAATCTAAAATTTGTCATTTTTCACACAAACGTTAGGGTCCATTTGACCCGCTAAATATTTAGCGATCTTTCTTTGGCCCGATCCACAATGTTCGGGCCATAATTGCGGCCTCTGGAGCGACCAGAAAACCCGACAAAAATTAAGTATTTGGTCCATTTCATCCCCTAAATATTAACCGATCTTTACCAAAAACCAAAAACAATAGGGGTCTTCATTGGCCAGAACCCATCCTACATGCAAAATTTCGTGAAGATTGGTCCATAACTGTGGCCTGTATCGTGTTTACAAATTATAATGGACAGATGGACGGACACACATGGCTAGATCGACTCAGCTAGTCGAGATATGACGATCGGTATACTTAAAGGTGGGTCTTGGACCAATATTTCGCGGCGTTACAAACTCTTGGGGCTGCACAAAGCTATAATACCCTGACAACATAGTTGTGAAGGGTATAAAACTTTGGATACCCTCCACCATATGTATATTGATATATACTTGACATGAAAATATAGGGAACATACTAAAATGTGAGCCTATACCGATAAATCTACAAACCGATTTATGTAAACCATTATGTACATCAAATAAAAATTGTAGCAATTTTTAATGGGGACTTTTCCTTAAATCTGAAGATCCCAAAGCATGGACTGATACTAATAACGCATGGTAGAGTATGCAATCCTCAAACTACTGCAATTTAGAGGCTATGCCTAAAGGGGGACCATAGGCATAGCCTACATAGTGTAGGGATTAGCGAATAACCTAATTAGTGACCGATACATGTCAATTTCGAACCCAATATTTTAGTTTTTTTATCTCAATTCTTTCCTCCAGGAGGTATCATTGTATGGAGGAGATGCCAAAATGGCTGCCGATATACTTCATTATCGTCAGGTTCGACTTTTTTATCACGATATCTTTAGAATGCGGAATGATTACAACAGATGGCTAAATCGTCTTAGAATTCCACACTTTGTAGGGTTAAAACTGACTATTCCCCATACTAAGGCAGAATACGCCTATTTGGGGATAACCCCAACACACGGAGCAAATCAGCTAACTATTTTAATATAAACCAGTAAGGAAAGTAGTAAAGTCGGACTAGGCCGACTATATGATACCCTTCACCACATTGGGTATATTGTACATATGTATCCATACAGTTGCATGTCAATGTTTCCTCGAAAGAACATACTCATGTCTTTTTGTAATCTATGATAAATTTAATTTCATTCGGGCAGAGTTAGAGTTGTCTTCGTACCATGGTACAAATTTAGGGAAAACGATTTACAGCACTGTTCAAAAATTTAATTTCAATCAGTTCTAAATACATATGGCTACATCTGCACCAATTTCAACAAAACGCAAAATTTTGTGTTAATCGAAAAACATTAGGAGTTTGGTGCACCGTTTATGTAAAATCCGACGAATATATATGCATATGTATGAGCTATATCTAAATCTGAATCGATTTTCACGAATCTTAACACTCATCGGTCTAGACTTAATTCAATACGCTATGCCAAATTTCGTGCAAATCGAAGGTTATATGGGGACTTTGTTGCACGATTTACATAAAATCCGACGAAAATATGTATGGTAGCTATATATAAATCTGAACATATTTTCACGAAATTTAACATACATAGTTATAGACTTAATTCAGTACCCAATATCAAATTTCGTGCAAATCGAAGGATATATAGGGACTTTAATGCACTATTTACCTAAAATCGGACGAAAATATATATGGGAGCTGTATCTAAATCTGAGCCGATTTTTACGAAACTTAACACACATCACTCTAGACTTAACATAGTACGCCATGCAAAATTTCGCCAAATCGAATTATATGGGGGTACTTTGGTGCACCATTTACATAAAATCGGATGAAAATATGTATGGGAGCTATGTCTAAATCTGAACCGATTTTGACTAAACGATGTTGACATCGTTATAGACTAAATTCAGTACCCTATGCCAAATTTCGTGAAAATCGAAAAATATATAGGTACTTTGGTGCACCATTTACCTTAAATCGGACAAAAATATATATGAGAGCTATATCTAAATCTGAACCGATTTTCTCCAATTTCAATATGGTTCGTCCTTAGGCCAAATAAATGAAATGTGCCAAATTTCATCCTGTACTTTGTTCACAAAAATACATGAACGAACGGACAGACGGATATGCACAATGCGAAAGTGATTCTATGCATATTCTCAAAAGGAACCGTATGTATATCTTTATTCCTTTTGCATGTTAGAAACATATGCACAAAGACATAATACCCTGTACCACAGTGTGGTGAAGAATATAAAAAGGGGGTTGTATGGGTACTACCCCTAAAAGGGGGTGAACATTATTAATTATTGGTAGGGAGTTCTGTTACCATATAAGACTACAAAATACAAAATTACAGGAAATTCGGTTGAAAAACTCGCTCAAGAACCTCAAAATACCGAAAATTGGGGGTACACTTATATGGGGGTTACCAGAAAATATGCTTCCCTATAAGAACTCAGAGTACTGAATAACAGCCAATTCGGTAGAAAAATGCGATCAAAACCTCCAAAATACTGAAAATTGGGGGGTGCCATTATATGGGGGCTACCGGAAGAAGTGGACCGATATTTATAATTTTTAGGTTAGATATTTGGCACCAAATAAGAACCCAATGTACCAAATTTCAGAAAAAACGCGCTCAAGAACCCCAAAATATCGAAAATTTGGGGGGTACCCTTATATGAATGTTATCCGGAAAAATTGTTAGTGGGGGATTTTCTACCCAATAAGAACTCAAAGTACCAAATTTCGGGGAATTCGGTTGAAAAACACACTCAAGAATTTCAAAATATCGAAAATTGGTGGATACCCTTATATGGGAGCTATGCCTAAAAGTGGACCGATGTAGCCCATCATAGAACTTGACCTGGCTGGAGACAAAAGACTCTATGCAAAATTTTGGCGTCCTATCTCAATTCGTTTAGATGCTAGAGTGATTACAACAGACGGATAGACGGAAATGCTTAGATCGTCATTGAATTTTACGCTGATCAAGAATATATATACTTTATAGGGTCGGAAATGATTATTTCGATACGTGGAGGGTATAAAAATAGGTAAAAATCTGAGTCGATTTATGCATGTTCATCTGTCCGTCCGTCCATTTATTTTTGTGAAGAAAGTACAGGTTCAGATTTTTCTTCAAATTTTATATGAATGGTGCACTAAACTTCCAATATTGGTCCGATTGAGACAAAAGACACAGAGTACTGATTTAAGTCTAGATTGATATATGCCAATTTTTCAAATTATGTTCAGATTCAAATTTAGATACAAATCCCATATATCGATATCGTCCGATTTTATGAAAATGAAGCAACATACTGCCAATATTTGTCTGGTTGAGACAAAATTTTGCAGAGCGTACTGAATTAGGTGCAGATTGATGCACGCGAAGTTTTGTTGGAATCAGTTCAGATTTAGGTATAGCTCCCATATATAGTTTCTTCCGATTTAATGTAAATGATGCACCGAGGAGTCTATGTTTGTTCTATATTCACGAAATTATCAGCGGGTATGGAATTTTTTCAGAATGCTTTGGTTAAGTTTGAAATCGGTTCACCATAGGTTCTATTCTATTTGTACGATATTTTGTTGTTGAAATCGTTGTTGCTGTTTTTTCCGATTTTGTGCAAATGGAGGCATTTCAGGTTTAGATAAAGCTTCATATATATAGCCATACGATTTCATCAAAATGATGTACCAAGTAACTAAGGTTTGTCCGTTTAGGACGAATTAGTGCACAACGTACCAAATCGAACCTATCTATCTATGTAGCTATCTATTTATTTATCTATCAATATATCACCTATCGCGTATATTAATCAATCAACAAACGTGACCAACCATTTCATGTAGGGTACGAAATCGAAAATATCTACAATGACCATGAACCCGAGAACAAATTTCCGTTATTACAGATAACACCTACTCATATAGCGTATCCTCGATATGTTTTGTGGCAATGAAAATGAAATACGAATGTGTTTCGTTTACAATGACAATGCAGGATACAAATGGACGAAGATATTGTCAAAATTTTCAATATAAAAAAAACAACAAACCATTACTCCTATGCGAAAGTAAAGTGAAAGTTGAACACACAGCTAAACAATTTGTAATCAAACACCTTTTTTCTAACAAACGAAAGAGAAAATTTCTCCAAGGACAACATATAGGAGGACACATAGGGAATTAGTAAATGTAATTTGATAATAATTTAGATAACTGGAATCTCGAAGATCGTTATCGTTCCATTTGTAATTGGTTGATAGTAATTTAATACAAAAAAACATTAACATTTCCGTAAATGGTGTTACTAGATCCTACCCAACAAAACTAAATTAGTTATTAAAATAAAAGTACGCTTTCCAGAAAAAAACCTATAAACCCCAATTGTCCTGATTATAGCTGTAAATACATTTTCGGCTTAAACCCACACCTTTTTTCCTACTCAAGGAAAGGTGAAAAAATGTTAGAACACACACATCTGTCATCGACTCATAGAAAAATTGTGGTCAAACAACAAATAATAAGCTTCCGTTGAGAACTACTTAACCCCCGAAGTATCCATGGTATTTGTTGTAATACTTTTTGGCTAGTTCTAAAAAACTTTCACAATTTCTTTTCAAGAAGTTGTGTGCTAAAAACGAGGTGTTTGCTGCTTTTCTTACGCACATGTTCTTGAGTTCGTTTCATTTCACTTTACGGATACTGTCATTTAGTTGTCAAAAACTTTGTCAAAAATAATGTATAGAAAATTGTAAATTGAAGGATTCGAATGGAATGACAAAAAAAGAGCCAATAGCTGACAATATAAGAAGTTGTGTGGTACATAAATTGGATGCTATTGAGGTTATGAAACTAAAATTCTAGAGTCAAGGAAAACTAGAGATACAAGTAAAACTTATTTTGGAATCCCTGTTCCGCATATTCAGAAATATAAAGCAATTCACATTAAATGGGACGAAATTATATGGGAGTTATATTTCAAACTGAACCCATTTCCACCAATTTTAATAGAATTTTATTTGTCCTATGGCCAAATGAAAGTGATGCGCCAATTGTATGTCAATCGTATAATGCATGTAACAAAAATAATATATCGAAACAAGTAACATGGATATGAGAAGCATATTCAAAATACTGTAATCGACCGTTACATTTATATGGGGATATGCATGTTAAACTGTGGTACACCATTTAGATGAAATCGTATGGAAATATATATAGAAGCCATATCGAAGCAAATATCGATTTCAATCCAATGCTATCTGCAATATTTCATAAATTAGGGCGATAATATATATGGGAGCTTTATCTAAATCTGAACCGATTTCAACAAAACTTCATATACGTATACTTGGATCTACCTCAGTACGCTGTGCAATATTTTGTCTCAATCGAACAAGCCTTGTGAGCAGTGTTGCCAAAACTTTGTTGAGGAAAAATGCTAGATTTTGTTGAAAAAAATGCTAGAAAGTGCTAAAAAATTTAAAAAAGTGACAGAAAAAAGTGCTAAAAATTTCTAGAACAAAATTGTTAATATTTAATAATGAAATATTAACAGAAACCTAATTTATTCTTAACGGCTATTCGTTGTCAATTTAGCCATGTCCGTCCGATTGAGGTCGCAATATTGAAGACAGAGCTTTGGAATTTTGCACATACGTTGGTACTACTCCTATGAGATTTGATATTGGAAATGGAATATATCGGTCGTTTTTGGATACACCATCCCCCAATATTTGTTTTTTTTTTAAGCTGTATATTGCTGTAGAAGCTAAATTGCTGTATATTTGTATATTGTGTTCTACCTGGATATATAGTCTTCTTACTAGAACTTATAAATATTGGTCAACTTTTAAGGGTAGCCCTCATCAATTGCATTGGTTTTAATTTGATTGCTTAAATTTTGTTGAGTAAAAAATCTCCTTATTAAAAATTATTAATATGGGTCCATATTTAGGGGTAGCCCCCAGAGACACGCAACCGAATTGACTAATGTTTTTCTATTGTTTGTTTTGATGGGGTTTGAATTCTTCCTACTAAAATATAAATACTAATAATGTCCAAATTTGGTTAAGGTAAATAACTGTAATTTCACATTGCGTACAAATATGAAGACAATTATCAATTTTCGTCCCATTTGTGTACTTTTAAGGGTTTATAATCTCATTCCCAACAGCGACTTTAATATAAAAAATATGTTTGCCGGAATTTTTCTATATTGGTCCTTATTCTGCCACAATCCCAATATAAAGAGGTACGCTCGCCTTTTCGGTAATCTGAAGCGGTTATAACTTGGCATTCGGGATTCCCGCTGAATAAAAAAACTTGTTTTCAGAAAGTTCCAACATAATTCATGTTCATTATTTTTACATCGCTCTCATAAAATGTACAACTTAATTTGGTTTTTTATTTTCCCAAATAAACAATCTACCAACAGACAATGTCATAGTCACCACATGAAGTACCCGACCATTTTTTAAGAAATTTGGAATGCACGGCACATGCTGGATAGCATTGGAAAATCAAATTCATCGCGTGAAACATAGCGAAAATTCAATGCGTCAATATGAAATCGAAAAACGGGATTTTTTGGATTGAAACCAAAATTTTGTAAAAAAAAATTCCTAAGAAATTAAAAAATGCTAAAAAAATGCTAGGTGCTAGATCAATTTTTTTGGTGCTAAACGAGTTCAAAAAGTGCTAAATCTAGCACTAAAAGTGCTAAATTGGCAACACTGCTTGGGAGTTTGGTGAACCAGTTACATAAAATCCGACGAAGCTATATATGGGAGCAATATCAAAATCTGAACCGATGGAAAATCACAAGTGGATATCCTTAGAGCACTCCAGTATTTAAGGGAACCCCACCCATTCTCGATTTTAATTTTTTAAGATTTTCAATGGGCTGGTAAATCAATACCAATGCTTGTTAAGGTTTGTAACTTTGCACATACAGTGGTGGTCACAGAATTAAAACATTTACTGTGGTAAACATTTTTTGACCAGCCCTCAATTCGTTTGAAGTATTTTTGAAAATTTTTTAATTCAGAACACTTCGATATACTGCACTTAAGAGATTTAGTGTGAAAATAGAAAATTATTGCATGCAATTTTTCCATAAATAACGGTTTTTATGAAAATACATCGACTTTGAAGAGGCCATATAATTAAAACATTGTGTGGGATTGTTTACTTTACTGCATTTTTTGAAAAGCTCTTTTATTTAGTTAAATTATGTAAACTAAGTACCGATAAAATCATTTACAGATAAAAATTTTTGAAAAAATCTGTAAAATCGATCAAAATTGCCAACAATTTGTACAGTACACCTTACATTCAGATAATCACCCTTATTATTGAAAATAAAGATCCGAATGCACCAGAAATTGCTAGAATTAGTAGAAAACAATAAATAATTCTCAAAATAAATAAATATTTGAAATAAAAACTCAAAAAATGGGAATTAACCTAAAGGAACGATTCAATTTCAATAGCCTTTACTGAAGAAGGCCGGAATATTTTTGCAGTGTGTTAGAAAAAATCGATTGATATTGGTATTTATTATATCAAATCGACTGTTCGAGTAGTACAGAATGTATTTAATCAAAAAATATATCAGTTACAACAGAACGAACAGAGATCAACGTCTATGTTGACGAGTAAAGTTTTCTGGCACACAGCAGCATGATTGATGGTCAACTCATGACATTTAAAATCTATTGAACATGACAATATTTGTCCAAAATAATATTTTTTGAATCGAATAACTTCCACTTAATCTATTTTAGTATCAAGGAAGTAAAAATTGTACAGTTTGACAAATATTTGAAGTCTTGTGCTGAACATCAAAAATGCTGCTGTGTGCCAGAAACTTTTACTCGTCAACCTAGGCGTTGATCTATGTTCGTTCTGTTGTAACTGATATATTTTTTGATAAAATATATTCTGTACTACTCGAACAGTCGATTTGATATAATAAATACCAATATCAATTGATTTTTTCTCACATACTGCAAAAATATTCCGGCCTTCTTCAGTAAAGGCTATTGAAATTGAATCGTTCCTTTAGGATAATTCCCATTTTTTGAGTTTTTATTTCAAATATTTATTTATTGTTTTCTACTAATTCTAACAATTTCTGTTGCATTCGGACCTTTATTTTCTATAATAAGGGTGATTATCTGAATGTAAGGTGTACTGTACAAATTTTTGGCAATTTTAACGATTTTACAGTTTTTTTCAAAAATTTTTATCTGTAAATGATTTTATCTGTACTTAGTTTACATAATTTAACTAAATAAAAGAGCTTTTCTAAAAATATTTTCAAAAAATGCAGTAAAGTAAACAATCCCACACAATGTTTTAATTATATGGCCACTTCAACGTCGATGTATTTTCATAAAAACCGTTATTTATGGGAAAATTGCATCCAATAATTTTCTATTTTCACACTAAATCTCTTAAGTGCAGTATATCGAAGTGTTCTGAATTAAAAAATTTTCAAAAAT
The DNA here is from genome assembly GCF_032173495.1 of Musca vetustissima. Classification (NCBI taxonomy): domain Eukaryota; kingdom Metazoa; phylum Arthropoda; class Insecta; order Diptera; family Muscidae; genus Musca; species Musca vetustissima. Next base: position 53,336 of record NW_026885405.1, on the reverse strand, counting down.
ACTTCAAACGAATTGAGGGCTGGTCAAAAAATGTTTACCACAGTAAATGTTTTAATTCTGTGACCACCACTGTATATATTTGAAGATTTAAAAGAGAAGAAAAATAATTTACAAAAAAATATTTGTTATTGCTTTGTTGTTGTTTTTTGTAATTAAAGAAAAGTCCTTATTTTCGATGGCGGGCATGATAACTCCTCACTGGAACATCGGAATCCGAAAATTCCAACGGTGTTAGAAAGAGTACCTGTCTGGCTCTCGTATGAACTAGGATTATTGACTTCGCTCTAAAATTAACAAAATGGCGGACCTTTGAAAAAATATTTTTGGAAAACCGCCGATTTTTGACAAAAACGAAGTTAAACCAGTAATGAAAGTAGTAAAGTCGGACGGGGCCGACTATGTGATACCCTTCACCACTTTGGGTATATTCAACAGATGAATCTTAACAGACGTCGCATTTTTAAGGATCAGTAAAATTATATTGGACACATAAACATATCTTTCTGCAACCTGTACTAAATTTTTCATTTGGTCAGATATAGAGTTGCTTCTTACAATGGGACAAAATTATGTAAATCAATTTAAAGCATATATCAGTCGGATACCCGTTGATTATTTGGATACATATCTGATAAACATGAGGAGTTTGGTGCACCATTTACTTCAAATCGGACGAAAATAGATATGGGAGCTATATCTAAATCTAAACCGATTTTCAGGAAACTTAACACACATCATTCTAGACTATGTTCAGTACGCTATACCAAATTTCGTGCAAATCGAATCATATCTAGGGGCATTGGTGCACCATTTACCTTAAATCGGAAGAAAATATATATGGGAGCTATATATAAATCTGAACCGATTTTCATGAAACTTAGCACACATCATTTTAGGCTTAATTCAGTACGCTGTGCCAAATTTCGTGCAATTCAAATAATAAATGCGACCTGTACTTTGTTTACAATTTAACACGGACAGACAGACGGACATGTTTAAATCGACTTAAAAAGTGATTCTATGCATATTCTCACAAGGAACCATGTGTCTATCTCGTTTCCTTTTGCCTGTTACAAACATATGCACAAAGACATATTACCCTGTACGACAGTGTGATGAAGGGTATAAAAAGGGGGTTATAAGGGGACTACCCCTAAAAGGGGGTGAATACTAATAATTTTTGGTAGGGAAATTTGTTACCATATACGACTACAAAATATCAAATTACAGCGAATTCGGTTGAAAAACGGGCTCAAGAACCCAAAAATACCGACAATTGGGGGTACCCTTATATGAGGGCTACCCGAAAAAATGGACCTATATTTATAATTTTTTGTGGAGAGATTTGATACCCAATAAGAACTCAAAGTACTAAATTACAGCCAATTCGGTGAAAAAATACGGTCAAAACCCCCCAAAAACTGAAAATTGGGAGGTACCGTTATATGGGGGCTACCAGAAAAAGTGGACCTATATTTATACTTTTTAGTGAAGAAATTTGGTATCGAAAAAGAACCCATTTTACCAAATTTCAGTGAATTCTGTTGAAAAACGGGCTCAAGAACCCCAAAATATTGAAACTTTGGTGGTACCCTTATATGGGAGCTATGCCTAAACGTGGACCGATTTTCACGAAATTTAACACACATCATTCTAGACTACGTTCAGTACGCTGTGCCAAATTTCGTGCAAATCGAAAGATATTTAGGGACATTGGTGCACCATTTACCTTAAATCGGACGAAAATATATATGGGAGCTATATATAAATCTGAACCGATTTTTATGAAACTTAGCACACATCATTCTAGGCTTAATTCAGTACGCTGTGCAAAATTTCGTGCAAATCGAAAGATATTTAGGGACTTTGGTGCACTATTTACCTTAAATCGGACGAAAATATATATGGGAACTATATCTAAATCTGAACCGATTTTTCCCAATTTCAATAGGGTTCGTCCTTGGGCCAAATTTCATCCAATTCGGATAATAAATGCGACCTGTACTTTGTTTACAATTTTACATGCACAGACAGACGGGCGGACGGACGGACGGACATGCATAAATCGACTTAAAAAGTGATTCTATGCATATTCTCAAAAGGAACCATGTGTCTATCTCGTTTCCTTTTGCCTGTTACAAACATATGCACAAAGACATAATACCCTATACCACAGTGTGGTGAAGGGTATAAAAATAAGAAAGATCTTCACCGACTGGCTTTATCCTAGTTCATACCATAGATATACACTCACAGAGAAACGTGTACAAATTTGGAATTGATTGGGTTATTAGTATTTGAGTTATCGTGCCCGCCATTCACAAAAGAGAAAAACGGGTTTAAAGTTTGAGAAGCCTTTTAGCCGTCATTTGATGCTGACACAATAAATCGGCTATATCTTCAAGAGTTTTTGAGATTTCCACTTGAAATTTTGTGGGTACATTCTTGAATTAGTGTAGAATCGAATAAAAAATTGACTCCTAGAATGGGGGGTCCCCTTAAATGTGAATAAATCTTTTGTGTCTAGTACATCGTTCGTTACAGTGATATTGGTAGTGTAGTTCGATGTCAAGGAAGTAGACGAAAGAAAACAACAATATCATCATAATTGTTTCGAAAAGTAAAGAAGCGACTTGATCGAAACCCGCGTCGCAGTGGCCGAAAAAATACTCTTGAGCTGAACATATCGCAATATTCCATTCGAGAAATATTGATCAAGTAAGGAAAGCAGTAAAGTCGGACGGGGACGTTGGTACGCCATTTACATTAAATCGGACGAAAATATATATTGGAGCTATATCTAAATTCAGTTCAGATTTTGGTATAGCGCCCATATATATTTTCGTCCGATTTAATGTAAATGGTTCATCAAAGTCCCTATATATCTTTCGATGTGGACGAAATTTAGCATAGCGTACTGAATTGAGTGTGGTATGATGTGTGTAAAGTTTCGTGACAATCGGTACAGTTTTAGATATAGCTCTCATATATATTTTCATCCGATTTAAGGTAAATGGTGCACCAAAGTCCCTAAATATCTTTCGATTTGCACGAAATTTGGCACAGCCTACTGAAATAGGTGTAGAGTGATGTGTGTTAAGTTTCGCGAAAATCGGTTCAGATTTAGATATAGCTCCCATACAAATAAAAGGTGACCTAAGGACCCAAAGTTTGTCATAATTTTGTACAATGTACTCAAAGTAATATATCTGTCCGAATGAAGCGAAATTTAGCATATGTTGCAGAAAGGCTTATGTATGGATTTTGGTTGGTCGATTCACTTATATAAGAGTTGACATATTTTCAATTTCCCTCGAAGGAATATTGACATGAAATTGTTTGGATACATATGTACAATATTCCCAAAATGGTGAAGGGTATCATATAGTCGGCCCAGCCCGACTTTACTGCTTTCCTTACAGGTTTTTTATCTCATTCTGTATATAGAAGTTATATCTAAATCTGAACCGATACTGTTGCAAGAATTGAAACCGAATGACAGCATATTTGGTGAGTGGGTTCTTTGAATGTTGGGTGAAGATCCACTTTTAAGAGTATGTCAAAATTGGACTTAGCGGTTTGAGACGCAATGATGTAAATGTTGACCTACATCAAACAGTCTTCAAAAATAAAATTATATAGACCATACTAATAATTAAAAAAATGCATAAATTTTTCTGAATTTAATATTTTTTTTAAACAATCTCGCATAACTCTTTGAAAATCACCCTTTTTTATCATTTTTTAGCCATTATGCTGAAGGTATATTAACAAAATGTCGTATTTTATTTTCCAGAAAATTTAGCTTATTGTTAATTTTTATACACTCCAACATAAATTTGTCATTCCGTTGGCAACACTGCGAAATATTCCGAATAAAATTCTATGTCAATTTATGCTTTTTAAATAACGATAGAGAGACACATTTTCTGTATATTTCAAGGATTCAAGGTTTTCAACCGAATTGGCTGAGTTCTCATGGTGTGGCACATCTTCCTACCAAGAATTATCAGTATTTGCCCACTTTTAAAGATATCCCCCAATAAGACGGTATCTCCGAAATTTCGATACTTTGACGAGGTTGGAAAAATTGTGAAGCGACTTGACTATTGTTAAGTATTTTGAATTGAAATAGGGTAATAGATCGTCCCATAAAATGCTCACTTCAATTAGTTCACTTTTTACACTACATACCCCCATATAATTTCGTTGTCATTGGTTGTTAAATCTACCTACCAACATTTTACCATTCCTCACCTCCCACGATATATAAATAAAATGTGCGATTACAGATACTTTAAATATTCAAATCATGGACCTGACGAACTTAATGACGTTTTTACTGGATTTGAAACGCGCTTTTAACAAATTGAGAATTCGAACTAGCGTTAATCAAACGTGGACTTATATTGCCATTGAACGATGTTTTCCCACATCTCCCAATTGAGTGGGATATAATGTCATGTACAGACGAGCGTCGTTCGCTCTCTCATTCGTTGTTCGACCCTTAATTATGAAGTAATTAGGGGAGACTGGGGCACCTTCGGCACTTTTTTTTAGAGCTCTATATCTCAGTACTTATTCAACATATATAACAACTTTATGGCTGATGATTTTCCTATGACACTTAATAATAAAAAATAGTACCTAAAAGATATAAAAAAATAGTATTAGGTAAAAAATTTTACAGTTTTGTAAAAAAGTCAAATTCGCCGAATCTGCCCCAACCCGGGGTAGCTTCGGCATTTGATGGGGTACATTCGGCACCATAGTCATAGCCGGGACATTGTCATCGCTATCAGTCTGGTTGAAATTCTGATCCTCTAAAGGCTCTATTTGGTCTTAATACGCCACGCAATGTTAGAATTGTAGGACTTTATTTTCTAGCGGCAGACGTTTAAATCTCAAGGTCGCACACACTATCAGAAATAGAGGTTTTCTATCGCATTTTCGTCAATACAAGCACGTTTGATCTTATATATGCAATTTCGAACTATATTAAAGGATTAGTTTTAAAGACAAACTCAAAAACATTTTGAGGAAATAATATTGCACAATGTGTATATGGCCGAATGTGCCCCACTTTAAAATGCCGAATGTACCCCGAATGTACTTTTTATAGTTTTTTTCATTTTTTCGATCAGTTTTGTAAAAACATTATATTTTTAAATATTTGTATAATAATACACATCGTAGTTAACCACTTTTTAATAATATTGTCTTAAAAATTTAAAAAGTTTTATACACGAAATACTTACCAAATGGAATTGAAATATTACAGAAACATCTATAAAAATACAAAAACCTATGTATCTAAATAAGTTTATTAGCTAGAATTTTCAAACTTTGTGTCAGTTATTTATTTCGATATTCGATACCTATGTATCGAAACTAGTGATGTACGGTGAGAGCTTCATATCGAAAACGCGATTGCCGAAGGTGCCCCGATGCCGAAGGTGCCCCAGTCTCCCCTACATAGTTCCCCATACAAAATTGTCTGAGCGAACACCGACTTTTGTACGTTGTTCAATTCGAATCACTCTCTGAATAACCAAGAATTTTGTCGCATCTCTAACAAATGAGAGAATTTATCGAAAATAAATTAATTTTGACATCATGAAAATATTTATAAAATTTTCAAACTTTTTCAGTAAAATTGAAAATGATGAATGGAAAGAAAAACATTTTATAGTTTTTATACCCTTCACCACACTGTGGTACAGGGTATTATGTCTTTGTGCATATGTTTGTAACAGGCAAAAATAATCGAGATAGACCCATGGTTCCTTTTGAGAATATGCATAGAATCACTTTCTGAGTCGATTTACGCATGTCCGTCTGTCCGTCCGTCCGTCCGTCCGTCCGTCCGTCCGTCCGTCTGTCCATGTTAAATTGTAAACAAAGTACAGGTCGCATTTATGATCCGAATTGGATGAAATTTGGCATAGGTCACTTATTTGGCCCAAGGACGAACCCTATTGAAATTGGGAAAAATCGGTTCAGATTTAGATATAGCTCCCATATATATATTTAACCGATTTAATGTAAACAGTCCCTATATAACTTTCGATTTGCACGAAATTTAGTACAGCCTAATCATTTAGGTCTAGAATGATGTCTGCCAAGTTTCGTAAAAATCGGTCCAGATTTAGATATATCTCCCATATATAGTTTCGTCCGATTTCATGTAAATGGTGCCCCAAAGTCCCTATATATCTTTTGATTTGCACGAAATTTGGCATAACGTACTGAATTAAGCCTAGAGTGATGTCTGCCAAGTTTCGTGAAAATCGGTCCAGATTTAGATATAGCTCCCATATATAGTTTCGTCCGATTTCATGTAAATGGTGCCCCAAAGTCTCTATATATCTTTCGATTTGCACGAAATTTGGCATAACGTACTGAATTGAGTCTAGAATGGTGTCTGCCCAGTTTCAAGAAAATCGGTCCAGATTTAGATATAGCTCCCATATATAGTTTCGTCCGATTTCATGTAAATGGTGCCCCAAAGTCCCTATATATCCTTCGATTTGCACGAAATTTGGCATAACGTACTTAATTGGGCCTAGAATGATGTCTGCCAAGTTTCATGAAAATCGGTCCCGATTTAGATATAGCTCACATATATAGTTTCGTCCGATTTAATGTAAATGGGGCCCCAAAGTCCCTATATATCTTTCGATTAGCACGAAATTTGGTACAGCCTAATCATTTAGGTCTAGAATGATGTCTGCCAAGCTCCGTGAAAATCGGTCAAGATTTAGATATAGCTACCATATATAGTTTCGTCCGATTTCATGTAAATTGTGACCAAAATCCATATATATCTTTCGATTTGCACGAAATTTGGCATAACGTACTGAATTGAGCCTAGAGTTATGTCTGCCAAGTTTCGTGAAAATCAGTCCAGATTTAGATATAGCTCCCATTATAGTTTCGTCCGATTTCATGTAAATTGTGCACCAACATCCATATATATCTTTCGATTTGCCCGAAATTTTGCACAACGTACTGAATTGAGCCTAGAGTGATGTCTGCCAAGTTTCGATAAAATCGGTCCATATTTCTATATAGCTCCCACATATAGTTTCGTCCGATTTCATGTAAATGGTTCACCAAAGTCGCTATATATCTTTCGATTTGCACGAAATTTGGCATAACGTACTGAATTGAGCCTAGAGTGATGTCTGCCTTGTTTCGTGAAAATCGGTCCAGATTTAGATATAGCTCCATTTTATTATAGATTGATTTTATGTAATTGACGCACCAAGGAACCAATAGGAACAAAACGTTCTAAAGTTAGTATAACCTAACCTGTGACAAGTTTGTTTGAAATCGCTTAATATGTGGATATAGCTTACATATATTTTTTCGCCCGATATCAAGCAAATTGGGCATCATACTCCTCATGTTAGTCAGATTGACATCAAATTTTGCACAACGTACAAAATTGAGCATAGAATTACGTAGTTGCGTTTTCTAGAAGTACAGACATAGTCAACCGGATGACCTATTTATATTTGTTTGAAGTCGATTTACACACTTTATGGACAAATCTAGGTAGATTCACATTTAGATAAATATCACATATTTTATTTCATCCAATTTCATGTTAATAGTCCTGTTTAATGTACCCATAGTGGTGAAGGGTATCCTAGAGTCGGCCCCGTCCGACTTTACTACTTTCCTTACTGGTTATACATGCAGAAGGAAGTAAATTTTGTAATCTACATAATGCAATATACTTTTCGTTCCCTTTGGTTCTAATTAGCGTACAAAACGAGAATCAAATGTGGGGAAACCCAAACCAAAATTCTCCAATTTTTTATTTACATATACATATCTGACATTTGAATTGAGAAATTTCGAAAATATATTTTAAACCACAATATTTTCAGAAAAAATTGGAAACATGAATTAAAAGTAAATAGATATGGGTTCATACTATAGTCAGGAGAAAGAGAATTATTTTTTCTATTTAGATCCATGTGTGATTCACGTAAATATGTTACAATTTTGGTGTATAACAAGAAACAAAAAGTTTGAAATAAAAAACTATGATGACATGAATTAAGAATAGTGACGTATGAACGGGTTAATTCATGTACGTAATTCTGAGAGCAAACTACGTTGTTCGAATGCCCGTCAGAACATGGCATAAGTCTATTTGTTAATGTATAATATGCTTTTTAACCGTATACTCTATTGTTTTCATTTACTTTACTTTTGCCCTCAAGGAAATTGAAATGGATCTTATCTAAATGTAGCCATTCACTGTATTTTTTAGCATCCACAAACATTTAGTATTGCATACTTCTAGGCGGTTCGATAAACAATGAATTGGCTACTAAATATTCATTTCTTATTCATCTCTACAGACAAACAATCACCCCTACCATTGTTTTATTATTCTATCATTTCAATTCACCACATACACCGTTCATTCATTGCGTACAAACGCCTTAAATGCTGCTACAAATAATATATTAAAACATGAGGTTACGTTCATTATGGTTTGGCCTACACAGGTATAAGGCAGCTGCTCTTGAAGGGTGGTCATGATGGTGGTGCGATAATCATGGAAGTGATAGGTGATGTGTAAAGCTTCCTGGTTTTTGACATAAGTTATCATGAAAAATACATAAGTAAACATTTATGCGTTTGCCTTGTAAATATGGAACAGAAAAAAGTGAAACGCACTCATTCACAGCAAAGCCATACACAAAACACTCCCGCACACGCAAAAGCACACACACACGCAGTTTAAATGTGAACTATGAATATAAAAATGTGTATTCCGGAAAACAAACATGAAAATGGCACAGGAACCAGAAAACAACAACTGTAGCAACATGAACCCATTATAATTGCAAATGTATTTGGAAGGTAAACACAATTGTGGTAATAGTGAAAAGAATTAATGAAAGGAAAACAGTAATGTGTGTTTTTTTCGAAATAAGTGGAAGAGTTTTGTGGCTACAGAAAAATCGTTTCAATTATCTATGAATGAAAGAAAGAATATGTAAATTAAAATGGGAGATAGATTTATAAATATTTTGAATATATTTCGCTTAAATTTAAGCATTTATACACTACACAATCATGTCATGTCGAGCAGCTGAGTCGAAATAGACATAGGTGTATCGTAACGAAATAACTTAGTAACAGACAGTTTTGTGCAAAATCGAGCTAATGTTTGAAATAAATGTTACACGTGTGTTTATACACTTCACTGCACTGTGGTACAGGGTATGGTTCCTTTTGAGAATATGAAAAGAATCACTTTCTGAGTCGATTCATACATGTCCGTCCGTCCATTTATTTTTGTGAGCAAAGTACAGGTCGTATTTATGATCCAAATTGGATGAAATTCAGCACATCTGATTTATTTGGCCCAAGCACAAAACTTATTGAAATTGGAAAAAATCGGTTCAGATTTAGATTTAGCTCCCATATATATTTTCATCCGATTTAAATGTAAATCGTGCACCAAACTCCCAATATGTGTCCGATCGGGACAAAATTTTGCACATCGTACTGAAATTGGGGGATATTCTATATTCGAAATTGTCAGCTTGTACTCAAAATAGAACGAAATTCTAGGACGATTTAGTCGATTTCTTAGTCGACTTCAGTTGTAATCATTCTACCTTATTAGAATATCGAGATAAAACAAATGTAAATTGCAGTATTTTAAGGATTTTATACACACTACCAAGTGTTAGATTTGGATATAGCCCCCATTTACATTTTCTTCCGATTTTACCTAAATGGCGCTCCAAACTCCCAATATTTGTGCAATTGAGACAACATTTGGCAAAGCGTACTGAATTGGGTCCAGTTTGATGTCTGTGAAGTCTTGTTGAAATCGGTTCAGATTTCGATATAGCTCCCATATATAGCTTCGTACAATTTTAATATTGCACCAAACTCCTAATTTTTGTCCGATTGAGAAAAAAATTGTCATAACATATGGAATTGAGACTAGGATCTAGTGTGTTAAGTTTTATTAAAATTGGATCAGATATAGATATACCTCACATATATAGGTTCCTTCGATTTTATGTAAATGGTGCACCAAACACCCAATATTTGTCCGATTCAGACAACATTTTGCATATTGCCCTGAAATATGTCCATATTGATCTATGCGAAATTTTGCTGAAATCGATTCAGATTTCAGATAGTAATGGCTTTTTCTTCCTAATACGACGTTTCAAAGAGCTGACCTCCACAGGTGGAAACGCTTCTTTTACATATTTCTGTTCAAAGAAGCGTATTTAGGCTTTTGAGCTCATAAAAGTATAAAGACTTCCTATATACACAAACATTGCCGCCTTTCCCAAACCAAGTAGATATACGAGAACCATTATATATTCTTCAGGCCCTAGCTCAAAGACGAGTAGCGTCGACCGGCGTTTTGTTTTTAAACCCTTCCCCACACTGCGGTACAGGGTTTTATGTCTTTGTGCATATGTTTGTAACAGGCAAAAGGAATCGAGATGGGGCTGTGGTTCCTTTTGAGAATATGCTTAGAATCCCTTTGAGTCGATTTATGCATGTCCGTCTGTCCATGTATTTTTGTGAACAAAGTACAGGTCGCATTTATGATTCGATTTGGATAAAATTTGGCATATATCACTTATTTGGCCTTAGGACGAACCCTAAAGAAATGGGAGAAAATCGTTTCAGATTTATATATGCCTCCCATATATAGTTTCGTCCCAATTGGGACAAAATTCTGCACAGGGTACGGAATTATGTTCAGACTAATGTCGGTTCAGATTTTGATATAGCTCCAATATATAGTTGCGTCAGATTTTTTGTGAATAATACACCAAACTCCCAATATTTTTCCGATTGGGACAAAATTTTGAACAGAGTACTGTATTAGGTCCAGATTAATGTATGCGAAGTTTAGTCGAATCGGTTCTGATTTGGATATAGCTCCCATGTATAGTTTCGTTCGATTTTATGTAAATGGTGCAACATACTGTCAATGTTTGTCCGATTGAGACAAAATTTTGCATAGCGTGTTGAAGTTACTACAGGTTGACATCCGTATTGAAATTACTGCAGGTTAACGTCCGCGAAGTTTTGTTGGAATCGGTTCTGATTTAGATGTAGCTCCCATATAAAGTTTCGTTCGATTTTATGTGAATGGCGTATTGACATTCAAATTTCCAGAAATTACGGATTGGCACATGTGGGTTGTTTTAATTTAGTTCAAATATCTATGTACGCAGTTAATTTCGTCCGATTCCATTTCAATGGTCCTTCAAAGATCCTATGTCTATTCTATCAAAAGATACATATCAGTATCTTTTGTATGTACCCAAAGTGGTGATGGGTATAATATAGTCGGCCTCGTCCGACTTTTGAACCTTCCTTACTGTTTTTATACCCTACACAACTATGTTGTCAGGGTATTATAGCTTTGTGCAGCCCCAAGAGTTTGTAACGCCGCGAAATATGGGTCCCAGACCCACCTTTAAGTACACCGATCGTCATATCTCGACTAGCTGAGTCGATCTAGACATGTGTGTCCGTCCGTCCGTCGGTCCATTATAATTTGTAAAGACGATACAGGCCACAGTTATCGGCCAATGTATGTAGGATGGGTTCGGCCCTATTGTTTTTTGTAAAGATCGGATAATATTTAAGGGATGAAATGGACCAGATACTTAATTTTTGTCGGTTTTTCTGGTCGCTTCAGAGGTCGCAATTATGGATATTATTTAGTAACCCATTACCAAACTAGAGTGCGGAAATATAGCACTGATCGCTTTGAATTTTTCCATGAGGTTCCAGTTATGGTCAAGGACAACGCCTACAATTTTCGGTGATGATCAGATAACAATTCGGGATGAAGTGGACGGAAAACTTTTTTTGTTTGTTTTTTTTTTCGAATCGACCTATAGGCCACAATTATAAACCGAACATCACAACACCACCCATGGTGAAGGGAAGGTGCAAATATCGGATAAGAGGGTGCAAATATTGCCCAGGCTCGGAATAAAAATCCGCAGAAAGTTAGAGTTACATGGTAGTTGTGTAGGGTATCGTATGGTCGGCCCCGTCCGACTGTACTGCTCCGCTCAATGGTTTTTAAATATGATCATGTTGCCTCATACGACGTTTATAAGACCTATGCGTATTAGTCCGAAACGACTACTAATTTTTTTTAGCTTTGCCCATCATTCAAATCTTTCAAACATGGCAAATCTTTCAAACAAATATTCTTTACATTGATATAGTTCCCTATAATAGTACATTCCAATTTTGGGATATCGTGAGAACTTCCTTCAATTTTCCAGTAAAAAATCTACGCAGTATTAAATTTATAGTGTTAAATTCATTGAAAAAAATCTCAGTATGGGTGTACTTCTTACTAAATGAGTGACAATGCGATAAGCTTATCCCAAGTTCGTTCGAACATTTACCAACAGTAACTGATGCAGCAGTTTTTTGTTCGATTTTTTTAATGGAAAAGAAAATATCTGAAATCTCCACATATGTTCTGATACTCATTTCCCGAAATTTCGTAAATCAATCTTTTCAGCGTTGCAACGTTACGCATATTCTTAAAATATAAAAATAACTTTCAATTTCGTGGAATAAAGTCACAAATTGTAAGCAACTGTTTTTGACACACTATAAAATAATATACGGGTTGTGTTGTATGCATCATATATCTGAAATGCAAGTTTGTAGTATTTATACCCTACACAACTATGTTGTCAGGGTATTATAGCTTTGTGCAGCCCCAAATGTTTGTAACGCCGCGAAATATTGGTCCTAGACCCACCTTTAAGTATACCGATCGTCATATCTCGACTAGCTGAGTCGATCTAGACATGTGTGTCCGTCCGTCCGTCCGTCCGTCCGTCCGTCTGTCCATTATAATTTGTAAACACGATACAGGCCACAGTTATGGACCAATCTTCACGAAATTTTGCATGTAGGATGGGTTCTGGCCAATGAAGACCCCTATTGTTTTTGGAAAAGATCGGTTAATATTTAGGGGATGAAATGGACCAAATACTAAATTTTTTTCGGTTTTTCTGGTCGCTCCAGAGGCCGCAATTATGGCCCAAACACCGCGAATTTTTGCATGGAGAAGGGGATCGGGTCAGAGAATAAGCATGCATGTTTTGATAAAGATCGGTCAATATTTAGCGGGTCAAATGGACCCTGACTTTTGTGTGAAAAATGACAAAATTTGTATTCTATGGCATACATATTTACTCCTGGAGGATGTAGACCCCAGGAGTTGATAGCATATCCAAGAGGAGTGGTTGGCCTTTAAATTGATACCAAATATAGTGATGTATCTACTCAGATGTGGGAGTTACAGTCAAATATTTACAGGTGCTTACGTATTCAGATATTATTCAGTAACCCATTACCACATTAGAGGGAGAAATATCGCGCTGATGGCTTTGACATTTTTCATGAAGTTCCAGTTATGGTCAAGAACAACGCCTACAATTTTGGGTGATGATCAGATTAAAATTTTGGGATGAAATGGACCGAAAACATAATTTTTTGTGTGTTTTCGAGTAGAGTATAATCCGAAAATCACAACACAACCCACCGTGAAGGTAATCTGGACAAGTAATTAGAAGGACTGTACTGAATATTCGAAAAAAGTAAGGAAGAGGTGTTGTTAACCTCTAATCGGACAAGAGGGGGCAAATATCACGAAATATTACTCAGACTCGGAATAAACATCCTCAGAAAGTTAGAGTTCGTGGTAGTTGTGTAGGGTATCGCATGGTCGGCCCCGTCCGACTATACTGCTCCGCTCACTGGTTTTTTGTATTGTTTCATGTGAGGGGGTTTTCTTCAAATTCCGAAAACAACTTATGCCCCTCAGTTGTATTTTTATACTCATATTTATGTAGATACTTGGAACTCTGCTGTTTTGTTTTTATTTTGCCAAATATCCATTGCCAAGAAAACTGAATGTTGTCAGGGGAATATGAGACGCTGCCTTTTGTGCACAGCATATGCTGTGTGCCAGGTATAGTTACACAATCTTAGCTCTGTTTTAAATCATGAATTTAATCGAAAAAAATATAGTAGTTCTACTACATGTGTCATGTATGTAAGTATGCATATATATATGTATGGATGCATGTATGACATTGTTATTGCAATTTTTCTAAAATATTTGTTTACATTTTTGAACATTAGGCTACTCATTTTTATTGGACATTTGTTGAATCCTTTTCGACAAAAATTTTCTAATTGTTTATTTTCATATTCGTACATAGGTATGAGTAATTAATTCGACTTAACCAAACACCGGTTACACTTTTGTTTTTCAAGACATATGTTACATCTTGTCTAAGCATCAATTTTTGTAAACTGCAGCGGTAGGAGGCTGTTGTTATGAAGAGAACTAAAGTGAAAGGTAACTGGAAGCCGTTGAGTTTTTATTTCCTTGAAATGCAATACTTGTCCTATTCTATGTACAGTGTTGACAATAAAAATAAGGACAAAATTATGAACTTTAAATGTTTTTAAGACCTATTGGAAAGTTAAATAAAAAATTACATAATAATCGGAAGAATTCATGAAATTTTTCATTTAATCAATATTACGGGATATACCTTTTAATGTTAAACCAGTAAGGAAAGCTCACAAGTCGGACGGGGCCGACCCTTCAGCACTATGGGTATATGCAAGTCATGTTAATATCTACAATATCCTGTAGATATAGAAATTTCGCATACATCAGTCGGGACCTAATTCAGTACTCTGTGCAAAATTTTGCATCAATCGGACCAATATTGGGAGTTTGGTGCACAATTTACTGTAAATCAGACGAAACTATATATGGGAGCTATATCTAAATCTGAACCGATTTCAACAAAACTTCGCATTGATCAATGATCTAATTTATTACGCTGTGCTAAATTTTGTCTCAATCGGATACATATTGGCAGTATGGTGCTCCATTTACATTAAATCGGACGATACTATATATGGGAGCTATATCTAAATCCGACCCGATTTCAACAAAACTTCGCATTCATTGATCATAACCTAATTTAGTACGCTGTGCAAAATTTTGTCTCAATCGGATAAATATTGGCAGTATGTTGCTCCATTTACATAAAATCGGACGAAACTATATATAGCATAGTTAGATATAAATCTTAACCGATTCCAACAAAATTTTCTCAATCATCTGAACCGATTCCAACAAAATTTCTCAATCATCAGTCGGGACCTAATTCAGTACTCTGTGCAAAATGCTTTAGTCGGACCACTATTGGGAGTTTGGTGCACTATTTACATTAAATCGGACGAAACTATATATCGGAGCTATATATAAATCTGAACCGATTTCAACAAACCTTGGCATATAACTATATAGACCTAATTCAATACTCTGTGCAAATTTTTCTCTCAATCGGACCACAATTGGGAGTATGATGCATCAATAAGTTAAAATGAGACGAAAATATATATGGGAGCTACATCTAAATCTGAACCGATATTCTCTAATAGGTGCCAAATTTTATCCAAATCGGATCATAAATGCGACATGTACTTTGTTCACAAAAATACATGGACGGACGGACAGACCGACGGACGACGGACATGCGTAAATCCACTCAGAAAGTGATTCTATATTCTCAAAAGGAACCATGTGTCTATCTCGATTATGTTTGCCTTTTACAAACATATGCACAACGACACAATACCCCGTAGCACAGTGTGGTAAAGGGTATAAAAAAGGGCTTATAAGGGGACTACCCCTAAAAGGGGGCGAATATTAATAAACCAAATTACAAAGACTACAAAAAACCAAATTTATTTATTTATTTTTATTTATTTAATTTATAATGTAACATCAGAGCCTCATGACAAAGAATTTGGTTGAAAAACGCGTTCAAGAACCCCAAAATACCGAAAATTGGGGGGTATCCTTATATGGAGGCTACCCAAAAAACGGACCTATATTTATTATTTATAGTGGAGAGATTTGCTACCTAATAAGAACTCGACGTACTAAATTACAGTCAATTCGGGCGAAAAATACGATCAGAACCCCCAAAATACCAAAAATTTGGGGACTACCAGAAAAACGGGACTTATATTTATAATTTTTAGTGGAGTAATTTGGTACATAATAAGAATCCAATGTACAAAATTTCAGAGAATTCATTTATAAAACTAGCCCAAGAACCCCAAAATACCGAAAACTTGGGGTACCCTTATATGGGGGCTACCCGAAAAAAATTGACCTATATTTATAATTTTTAGTAGGGAGAGTTGCTATTCAATAAGAACTCAAAGTACCAAATTTCAGCGAATTCGGTCAAATGCGATCAAAACACCCAAAATACCGCAAAATTGGAGGTACCCTTATATGGGAGCTATCCGAAAATATGGACCCATATTTATAATTTTTAATGAAGAAACTTGCTACCCAATAAGAACTCGCTAAAGAACCTCAAAATACCGAAAATTTGGAGGTACCCTTATATGGGGGCTATCCGAAAAAATGGACCTTTGATTATAATTTTTGGTAGGGAGAACCCAATAAGAACACATCCGATCAAAACCCCCAAAATACCGAAAATTGGGGGTAATCTTATATGGGGGCTATCCGAAAAAATTTACCTTTATTTATAATTTTTGGTAGGGAGATTTACTACCCAATAAGAACTCAAAGTAATAAATTTCAGCGAATTCTGTTAAAAAACGCACTCAAGAACCTCAAAATACCAAAAAATTGGGGTACCCTTATATGGGAGCTATTCCTAAACTTGTACCGATTTCTCCAATTTCAATAGGGTTCGTCCTTGGGCCAATTAAGTGACCTGTGTCAAATTTCATACAAATCGGATCATAAATGCTACATGTACTTTGTTAACAAAAATACATGGACGGACATGCATAAATCGACTCAGAAAGTGATTCTATGCATATTCTCAAATGGAACCATGGGTCTATCTCGATTATTTTTGCCTGTTACAAACATATGCACAAAGACATAATATCCTGTACCACAGTGTAGTGAAGGGTATAAATACTATAAATATGGTAATGTTGTTAAAAGCGATCTGCATATAATAGAGTAGGAGTGAGCGCCTAAAAGCACCTATACATGGGGTCTACGTCACAGCGTAGAACTATTTATTGTTCTAAACTATTAAAAATGAATATCAGAATCCCAAAGTATAGATTTTTATATGAAAAATGGAGGCAATTTTATGAAGTTATTGGGTTAAAATTTTCCAAATGCAGAAAATGGGCGAGACCTTTATATATATTGATCATTTCCTACAACTACATTTTTCATTATACAAAAACCTTGGAGGGAAAATGGTAAGGCCCATAGTAGGGTACTTTTGGGAGCTCCATCATAATATAACAATTGCTGCCAGATTGCGCTGTTCGTGTTTATATCGTAGGCACGAACCATCAGTAGTGACTTAAAGTACGATTCTTATAAGGTATATTAAAGAAAATCATCAAACATGTGAAAGCGGAACACTTGCTGGATAGAGTACTTCTTTGTGGAGCATCCTCTTGCTAGAGTTCAAACATTGACATATCTAGAAACATATACTGAAAATACATAGTTCACCCACCAACAACCCGGAGTGCCAAATAACAGCCACATCGGCTGAAAAATTCAGTTAAAACCTTAAAATTCCATTTCGATTGGAATATGAACATAATAGTATCAGTATATTGGAGCTATGTCACAAGGTAGAATAATATTGGACATTTTTTGAGAAGAGGTTCTTAATTTAACTTAAGAATTCATACTGGAATACCAAACATATTTTTCTGTGAGAAAATGTCATCAAAATGTGGGAACATCATATGTTAGCAATGGGAACATCATATGTTAGCAATGGTAAAACATGGACCCATATCCAGAGATGGTCCGTCAGAAACAGTTGCAGTGAAATTACATACATTTCTGACATATAATACATACGTCAGAAACGTCGGAAGCCTACCCAAAACATTAGATTTTTGACAAAATAGCTACAAAGACATAAAAGTATAAAGATACGACAATCGATACGTCAACAATTTCCAATAGATGGCTTTTCCCCTGTTGTTACGATATCATAACAACAGAGCAAACAATATTAAACGTTTTAAACGCTACATCGCAAGCTTATAAAATAAAAACATTTTTTTGAGTACATATCTCTAATTATACCCTACACAACTATATTGTCAGGATATTATAGCTTTGTGCAGCCCCAAGAGTTTGTAACGCCGCGAAATATTGGTCCCAGACTCACCTTTAAGCATACCGATCATATCTCGACTAGCTGAATCGATCTAGACATGTGTGTCCTTCCGTCCGTCCGTCCGTCCGTCCGTCGGTTTGTCCATTATAATTTGTAAACACGATACAGACCACAGTTATGGACCAATCTTCACGAAATTTTGCATGTAGGATGGGTTCTGGCCAATGAAGACCCCTATGGTTTCTAGTAAAGATCGGTTAGTATTTAGGGGATAAAATGGACCAAGTATTTAATTTTTGTCGGTTTTTCTGGTCGCTCCAGAGGTCGCAATTATGGTCCGAACATCGTGAAATTTTACATGGAGAATGGGATCGAGCCAAAGATTGCGCATGCCTGTTTTGATAAAGATCAAAATGACAACATTTGGGTTCTATGGCGTATATATTTATTCATAAAGGATATAGTCCCGAGAAGTTGATAGTATATCCAAGAGGAGTGCCTGACCTTTAAATTGATGCCAATTATATTGTCGTATGTACTCGGATGTGGGAGTTACATTTAATTATTTACAGGTGCTTACATATTCAGATATTATTTAGTAACCCATTACCGCACTAGAGTGCGGTAATATAACCCTGATCGATTTGAAATTGTTCATGGGTTTCCAGTTATGGTCATGGACAGCGCTTATAATTTTCGTTGATGATCAAATAATAATTTTGGGATGAACTAGACCGAAAACTTAATTTGTTGCAATTTTTCGAATTGATCTATAGGCCACAGTTATAAACCGATCATCACTATACAACGCTGAAGTCAATCTGGACAAGTAATAAGAAGGACTGTACTGAATATTAGTAGTATTCGGAAAATATGTCAGTGTATGGAAGATGTGGTGTTGACCTCTAATCGGGCAAGAGGGTGCAAATGTCACGAAATTTTTCCCAGGCTTGGAATAAACTTCCTAGAAAGTTAGAACTCCTTCGTAGTTGTGTAGGGTACCGTATGGTCGGCCCCGTCCGACTAAACTGCTCCGCTCACAGGTTTTATTTACATTTTATTCACACATTATCGCGTATTAGCGTTTTTATTGTTAACTTGCCTCTGCCTGATTCCCCCTTGATATTTTTTCATAAACTATTTTGTCAAAATGCATTTTGTCGAGTCTTTACGGTTTCTGAGTCTTTAATAGCTATTTCCAATAATCATTGTCAGTTCTAGTAAGGAATAGTCCGATGTATGTAAACAAATATATATTCTTGAAAATAACTGTATATGGTGATTCTATTGAAATGAGGTTTACTACAATTATTACAGTTTATACATGTATATGACGTTTAGGTGAAACTTATGTGGGGTATATTTAAAAAGCATTGAACAAAGATATAATCACCCTCCCCTCACCCGGCAAAGATATAATCACCCCCCAAGAGCCATGTATACCAAATTACTGCCACCTTGCTGGAAATATTCGATAAAAAACCCTTCCAAATGCGGAAAATGGGGCGCAACTTGTTTATGGGGACTATGCCAATCATGGACACGTGCACATTAACCGGAAAATTATCTAAATCTGAACCGATTTTCAGGAAACTTAACACACATCATTCTAGACCTAAATCATTAGGCTGTACCAAATTTCGTGCAAATCGAATGATATATAGGGACCGTTTACATTAAATCGGACAAATATATATATGGGAGCTACATCTAAATAGGGTTCGTCCTTGGGCCGAATAAGTGACCTATGCCAAATTTCATCCAGTTCGGATCATAAATGCGACCTGTACTTTGTTTACAATTTAACATGGACAGACGGACGGACATGCATAAATCGACTTAGAAAGTGATCCTAAGTATATTCTCAAAAGGAACCATGAGTCTATCTCGTTTCCTTTTGCCTGTTACATACATATGCACAAAGACAGAATACCCTGTACCACAGTGAAGGGTATAAAAAATTGAGCCGATCACAACACAACCCACGGCGAAGGGAATCTGGACAAGTAATTAGAAGGGCTGTACTGAATATTGGTAATATTTGTTGACCTCTAGACGCCAAGAAGGTGCAAATATCGCAAAATATGGACCAAAATCAGAATACAGAATCACAGAAAGTTCTATTTTCGTGGAAGTTGTGTATGGTATCATATGGTCGGCCCCGTCCGACTATACTGCTCCGCTCACTGGTTATTTATTAAAACGAACGAATATAAATTTGAATTCTTGCATATTTTCAATATTTACATTTAATTCAAAAATTAAAAAAAAAAAACGTAACACTCCATCCAAAAACTGATTCATGAATGTCACTGCATTATCCAAAAAATAAAATTTTAATATCAACAACATCTAGTAAGGAGGCCTAATTGTAGATACTTCAGTGTTCACACAATTCATACAAAATGTAAGTTTATACATTCACATGTGAATATCTATGTAAAGAGTACGAGTATGTCTAACTACTGAGTTGCTGGTTGCCATAAAGGCGGGTGGACGGACAGACGGGTGGACCTGGTTTCTTATTTACACTAGTGGGCTGTTGCCAATTGGGTGGAGCTGTTAGTGGCAATAATAGCTTTGCCTTGCCTCGACAGTGCATAGCGTGGCAATGTCGCTCTCGCTCTCATTGAAATTCTATATCATCTTTTCAGAGTTACTAAGGTGAGACACCTGCTGGCTATATCAACAATTTGCTAACTATTGTTTAAGTTCGTTTCTTTCACTTTCTTTATGTGTTGCCATTCATATTGTGTTCTTTGCTTGCCTGCTGTTGTTTCCGCTTTAAAGCGTTCTCTGCATAAACTTGTGGGATATACTAGTATCCTTTTACGGTGAAGGACAAATTTATTGTTTGGCATGTGTGTGCGTGGGTGGATGGGTGCGCGTTTGAGTGTTTGTTTGCTAGGCGTGGGTGGTGGTGCTGATGGTTGTGTGGCTGCATATATAAGTGTGTGTCTCTGTGTGTATGTCAATATGGGAGCGGTTAAGTGTGTCTGAGCAACAATTTAAAAATTACGCAGCAGTGCAGCAGTTTATCCGACGGTCACAAATCCATAGCCCAAGGTTCAAAGTAATACATACAAGGTATTTAGTGGCACCTTGAGGGTCTTGTGGAATTTATTTAAATGGCCTGGTTGAATGAATTGTTGTTGTTATTGTTTTTGTTCTACGAACTGTTAACAGGGTTAGCATGTGGCTTAACAATTTGAATGTCGTATTTTTTGGAGGTTTTACAAAAGAGGACATTTTTGTTGAAGAAGACTTAAGTTGCTGTAATCGCCCTTGGTCTTGACATTGGAAATGGGATAAATTGGCCCATATTTTGAAATAGTTTCCATTATCTGTCAACATTTTGGAAATTCTAGACAAAATTTTCAAATAAATTTGATTTAAATAATTCAGGCTAATTTCTAAGAACAAAAAAATTGTACTAAAGCAGTAAGGAAAGTAATAAAGCCGGACTGGGCCGACTATATGATACCCTTCACCACTTGGGTATATTGTACATATGTATCCTTACTACTGTATGTAAATATTCCGTCGATGGAACTTACCCATGTTTTTCTGCATTCTATGCTAAATTTAATTTCATTCGGGCAGATTTAGAATCGTCCGCGTACCATAAAAAATTTATGGAAAACGATTTATGGCAAAATTGATACACGCTATTCGGTACACTGAATCTGCAACAAAACCCAATAACGTCATTCAAGTCTCAATTTGATACGATTTGAAAATTTCGCGTTAATCGGATAAACATTAGGAGTTTTGTGCACCATTTATGTAAAATCGGACGAATATACATAGGAGCTTTATCTAAATCTGAACGGATCTTCACGAAACTTAGTACACATAATTCCAAACTCAATTCAGTAAGCTATGCCAAATTTGGTGCAAATCGAAAAATATATTCGGACTTTAATGCACCATTTACATTAAATCGGACGAAATATATATATAGGGCTATATCTAAAGCACAACCGATTTTCACGAAACATAACACATATCATTCTAGACTCAATTTAGTACGTTATGCCAAATTTCATGCAAATCGAGGAATATATAGGGTCTTTGGCGCACCATTTACATTAAATCGGACGAAAATATATATGGGAGCTAAATCTATATCTGAGCCGATTTTCACGAAACTTAACACACATCATTTTAGACTCAATTCAGTATGCTGTGCCAAATTTCGTGCTAATCGAAAGATAATTAGGGACTTTGGTGCGCCATTTACCATAAATCGGACGAAGATATAAATGGGAGCTATATCTAAATCAGAAATGATTTTTACGAAACTTATCACACATCATTATAGGCTTAATTCAGTACGCTGTGCTAAATTTCGTGCAAATCGAAAGATAAATAGGGACTTTGGTACCCCATTTTACCTTATATCGGACGAAAATATATGTGGGAGCTATATCCAAATCTGATCCGATTTTCACGAAACTTAACACACATCCCTCTAGACTCAATTCAATACGATGTGCCAAATTTCGTGCAAATCGAAGGATAGATAGGGACTTTGGTGCACTATTTACCTAAAATAGGGCGAAAATATATATGGGAGCTATATCTAAACCTGAACCGATTTTCACGAAACTTACCACACATCATTCTAGACTCAATGTAGTACGCTGTACCAAATTTCATGCAAATCGAAAATATATATGGGAGCTATATCTAAACCTGAACCGATTTTCACGAAACTTACCACACATCATTCTAGACTCAATATAGTACGCTGTACCAAATTTCATGCAAATCGAAGAATATATAGGGTCTTTGGTGCACCATTTATATTAAATCGGACGAAAATATATATGAGAGCTACATCTAAATCTGAGCCGATTTTCACGAAACTTAACACGCCTCATGTTAGTCTCAATTCAGTACGCTTTGCCAAATTTCGTTCAAATCGAAAGATATATGGGGACTTTGGTACACCATTTACCTTATACCGGACAAAAATATATATGGGAGCTACATCTAAATCTGACCCGATTTTCAGGAAACTTAGCGCACATCATTATAGGCTTAATTAAGTACGCTGTGCCAAATTTCATGCAAATCGAAACATATATATACGGACATTGGTACATTTAATCGGACGAAAATATATATGGGAGCGATATCTAAATCTGAACCGATTTTCAGGAAACTTGCCACATGTCAGTCTAGACTTAATTCATTACACTATGCCAAATTTCGTACAAATCGAAAGAAATATAGGGACTTTGATACACCATTTACATTAAATCGGTACACCATTTACATTTAATGGGAGCTATATCTAAATCTGGACCGATTTTCAGGAAACTTAACACACATCATTCTAGACCTAATTCAGTACGCTGTGCTAAAGTTTGTGCAAATCGAAAGATATATAGGGACTTTGGTACACCATTTACATTAAATCGGACGAAAATATATATGGGAGCTATATCTAAATCTGAACCGATTTTTCTCAATTTCAATAGGAATCGTCCTTCGGCGAAATAAGTGACCTATGCTAAATTTCATACAATTCGGATCATAAATGCGACCTGTTCACAAAAATACATTGGCGGGCGGACAGACGGACTTTCGTAAATCGACTCAGAAAGTGATTCTATGCATATTCTCAAAAGGAACCATGTGTCTATCTCGTTTCTTTTTGCCTGTTACAAACATATGCACAAAGACATACTACCCTGTACCACAGTGTGGTGAAGGGTATAAAAATACTTTAAAAATCCACGCTTATGGATGTTAATTGAAAAAATTAGTTAAAAAAACACGCCTATGGATGTGGCTTGAAAAATATTAAATAAAAGTTTATTTTGCAAAAAATATATAAATAATTTATTAAATATTACTACAATATAAGAAAATGATCCGTTTATTATTGACGTATACGACGACGTGATACCAAATATTTCCTCTTAACGAGTTGTTTCTGACGTACAGTATCCTCCTTAACGCTGACAGTTGGCAAAGTAGTTACCTCCGTTACCGTACTCGCTGCAACTTCTTCACTATACGATTCAGAATGACCCGGCAAAAAAGCATTATATTGATCCTGTATGACCCTTTGAGCATTTTCAGCCTCTTCATTGGTGTGATATTTAATAAAATGAACTTGAGGTTGAATATTGTGTTCATCGCGTATCGATTGCAATTTATTTGCCAATTCTTCAACATCCGTTTGTTTGGACAAGACATAAATTGCCATATGATTTCCGGCTGTTTGTTTAAGTAAATCCATAGTGGCTTTTTCTAAACCTTGATTCTCTGGTGTACGAATAAAGATAACACGTAATTTATTTTTTAATGATAATAAGATCTGATCCAATGTTTTATTATCTTCAGCGGATTCTTCTGGCGCCGAGAATGAATAGAATTGTTTGTCATATTCAACTGAGGATGTAGGTGGTTGAAGGTTGTTTTCATTCGATTGATTGATGAGCAGGGTATTTGTAAGGTATGCCGTTGATGGTTCGTTGAAATTATTCGGTGGTTCATAATTGTAGCCCAATGGAAGGCTATAGGCCGTTGATATGAAGAAGAAGAGCTAAAAAATAAAATAATAGCGATTTTGTAGTATTGCTCTTAATGTTTAATTTATAATATATATAATAACTAATAAAATAATGTGTTATAATGGCATAATTTATATACGAGTATATATATACTAATAAAAGAGACTGACCGATTTAACGATTCATTAACGTCCAGACGAAATGACTGAAGCTAAAATCTTGAAATTTTGGGTGAGGGTCACTTTTGGTCCAAATGTGACAGATAAGGCTGGGTTTTTGGAAATTCGTACTAGAACCGTACGAAAAGTACTAAAAAGTATTAAATATGGCATCAATTGTATTTTGCGAACCAGTGTATCTAGAACTCTGAAATTTGGATTGAGGGTCGCTGATGGAGTGTAGAATAGATGTAGCAATGGACTTTTTGGAAAATCGAAAAGTACTAAATTTGGTACAATTTCGTAGCATGTGAATGGATTGAGCTAAAAACTTGAAATTTGGAATGCAAATTAAGGTTGAGAATTAGGGTCGATATGAGGAGAGTTTGAAAAGCATGTATTCATGTGTACGAAAAGTACTATATGGTACTATATTTGGTACAAATTTAATTTGGAGGTACAAGCCGAGCTGGAATTCTTAAAATTAAAAGTAACATTACCGTCGGAGTGTAGGATTGGGATATGTACGTAGTTTTTGAAATTTTTACTTATGTGTACGAAAAGTACTAAATCGTACTATAATTGGTACAATTTGGATTTGTGTGAACCGACAGAGCTGGAACAATGAAGTTTGGAGTTAGGATCATTGTAGGGGTGTAGGATTAGGGTCAGGATTCAGTATAACAAATGAATACTTATGGGTACTAAATGGTACTAAATTTGGTACATTTTTATTTTAGGTGAACCAATACAGCTAGAATCATGAAATTTGGAGTCAGGATCACAGTTAAATTGTAAGATTGAAATATGTAGGAAGTTTTAGAAATATGTACTAAATTTGGTACAATTTAAATTGTGGGTGAAGCGATAGAGTTGAAATCATTAACTTTTGATTTAGGATCACTGTGAAGGTGTAGGATTGGGGTAAGTAGGAATTTTGGTACTATTGCGTACTAAATTTTGTACAATTTAAATTGTGGGTGGAACCGATAGTGTTGGAATCCTGAAATTTGGATTTTGGATCACTGTGGTTTGGGGTAAGAAGGAGTTTCTGGAAATTCGTACTACTTTGTACTAAATTTGGTACAATTTGAATTGTGGGTGAACTAATAGAGTTTGAATCCTGAAACTTAGATTTAGGATCACTGTGGGTGTTGGTTTGGATTAAGTAAGAAGTTTTGGAAATTCGTACTACTGTGTACTAAATTTGGTACAATTTAAATTGTGGGTCAACCGATAAAGTTGGAATCCTGAAACTTGGATTTTGGATCACTGTGGGGTTGTAGGATTGGGGTATGTAGGAAGTTTTGGAAATTGGTACAACTATGTACTATTTGGTACGCTTTGTTAATTTGGTACGCTTTGAATATGTAGTTAATTTGGTACGCTTTGAATAGCGGGTGCACCAATAGAGTTGGAGTCCTGAAAATTGGATTTAGGATGACTGTGGGAGTGTAGGTTTGTGGTAAGAAGGAGGTTTTAGAAATAAGTACTAAATTTGGTACAATTTAAATTTTGGGTAAACCGATAGAGTTAGAATCCTGAAACTTGGATTTAGGATCACTGTAGGATGGGGTATATAGGAAGTTTTGGAATTGGTACTACTGTGTACAAAATTTGGTACAATTTGAATTGTGAGTTAACCTATGGAGTTGAAATCCTGAAACTTGGGTTTAGAATCACTGTCGGGGTGTAGGATTGGGGTATTTAGAAAGTTTTGGAAATTCGTACTATTGTGTACGATTGGTACAATTTAAATTGTGGGTGAACCAATAGAGTTGGAATCCTGAAATCTAGAATCATTGTGGGGGTGTAGAATTGGGGTATACATGAAGTTTTCTTGGATGGTTGAACAGGGTACTATGGAAATAATGGGTGCTAATTTGAAAATTTTGATTTGGGTGAACCTTTAGAGCTCGAATCATGAAATTTGGTACTAAATGGTACTCAAATTTAATTTATGGCCGATGTTAGGATTAGGGTCAGGATTCAGTATAACAAATGAATACTTATGGGTACTAAATGGTACTAAATTTGGTACATTTTTATTTTAGGTGAACCAATACAGCTAGAATCATGAAATTTGGAGTCAGGATCACAGTTAAATTGTAAGATTGAAATATGTAGGAAGTTTTAGAAATATGTACTAAATTTGGTACAATTTAAATTGTGGGTGAAGCGATAGAGTTGAAATCATTAACTTTTGATTTAGGATCACTGTGAAGGTGTAGGATTGGGGTAAGTAGGAATTTTGGTACTATTGCGTACTAAATTTTGTACAATTTAAATTGTGGGTGGAACCGATAGTGTTGGAATCCTGAAATTTGGATTTTGGATCACTGTGGTTTGGGGTAAGAAGGAGTTTCTGGAAATTCGTACTACTTTGTACTAAATTTGGTACAATTTGAATTGTGGGTGAACTGATAGAGTTTGAATCCTGAAACTTAGATTTAGGATCACTGTGGGGGTGTTGGTTTGGGTTAAGTAAGAAGTTTTGGAAATTCGCACTACTTTGCACGAAATTTGGTACAATTTGAATTGTGGGCCAACCGATAAAGTTGGAATCCTGAAACTTAGATTTTGGATCACTGTGGGGTTGTAGGATTGGGGTATGTAGAAAGTTTTGGAATTGGTACTACTGTGTACTAAATTTGGTACGATTTGTTAATTTGGTACGCTTTGAATACGTAGTTAATTTGGTACGCTTTGAATAGCGGGTGCACCAATAGAGTTGGAGTCCTGAAAATTGGATTTAGGATGACTGTGGGAGTGTAGGTTTGTGGTAAGAAGGAGGTTTTAGAAATAAGTACTAAATTTGGTACAATTTAAATTTTGGGTAAACCGATAGAGTTAGAATCCTGAAACTTGGATTTAGGATCACTGTAGGATGGGGTATATAGGAAGTTTTGGAATTGGTACTACTGTGTACAAAATTTGGTACAATTTGAATTGTGAGTTAACCTATGGAGTTGAAATCCTGAAACTTGGGTTTAGAATCACTGTCGGGGTGTAGGATTGGGGTATTTAGAAAGTTTTGGAAATTCGTACTATTGTGTACGATTGGTACAATTTAAATTGTGGGTGAACCAATAGAGTTGGAATCCTGAAATCTAGAATCATTGTGGGGGTGTAGAATTGGGGTATACATGAAGTTTTCTTGGATGGTTGAACAGGGTACTATGGAAATAATGGGTGCTAATTTGAAAATTTTGATTTGGGTGAACCTTTAGAGCTCGAATCATGAAATTTGGTACTAAATGGTACTCAAATTTAATTTATGGTCGATGTTAATACACGTTTAAATATTTCCTACATTCGCTAACGAAGTTGCGGGCATATGCTAGTAATCTATATACGAGTATATAAAAGTGTTGCGTTATAAATGACTGACTGATCATCAACGTCCAGGCGAAAAGTCTGAAGCTAGAAACTTGAAATTTGGCATGTAGGTTGGGTGTGTGATAAGTCGGAGTTTTTGTAATTCTCTTGAACTTTAAGGTGTAGAACTCTAAAATGTGGTATGCAGCTTTGTTTACGAAAAGCCAAGTGGTATGTGTGGAAAAAATGAATTTAGTACTTAGAGGTACTAAAATGTACTAAACATTATATTTTAATGGAATCTGTAGGGATGCATATCTGAAACTTGGTATGTGGCTTAAGCTATATATCTGAATCTTGGTGTGTGGCTTAAGCTATTACAAATAAAATGAGGAGCAAAAATGTTTTTTTTTTGGAATCTGTACTAAAAGTACTAAAACTGTATTACCCTGGAACGGTTGGAAGTAGAACTCTGAAATTGAGTATGCAAGTTTGTCAATAGTAAGGGAAGGGGTATGTGTGAACAATTTTTGGAATGTAGTGCTAATAGTTACTAATAAGTACTAAATAATATATTTGAATGAAACATATTATAAATTTCTGAAATATGACCGATTGCAACGAAATTTTGCACATCATACATAACGACCTTTTTTTGTATTTTTTGGTTCTGGTATCAATTTCGAGAAGACTATGAAAATAGGCACACATAACTACATACGTAATTTCTACAAACTTTGTCAATCACAATATACAATGGACATTGTAACACATTTAAAATTATTTCCACGAAATTAACATTTCAATACACAAACTAATTCCAATGAAATTGTTATTCTTTTCGAATGAATTTCTCATTTAAACACATTATTTACAGCAATTTTCAATAGAAATCATTCGTAACTATTTCAAAATATAAGTCCGGGTTTTTTACAATTTAAATAGAATCTTTCAGAAAATAAACACATTTCATATAACAATCAAGAACTTACAATTAAAATACGCATTTTTTCCGAATGCCAAATAAAAATGAACGCTGTTGAATAAAATCTATCCGCTTACTCTTAACTCAACGAAAATTTAACAATTAATGGAAAAGAGATGCAGTCCGTAATCAAATATATATGAAAGTAGTTTTTTGAATAAAAAAACGTTTTCAAATGGATTAAATTTTATTACATAATAACGGGTCACAAAGAAATGCATCTCATTAATATTCTTAAAAAAACAACATAAAAACCTTTTTTCCAGTTTTCTACTCGTGCAGTTCGAAAGTTTTCCTTCTTATCTACATTTGTAAATGAGCCCCCAATTCTATGGAAAGAGCTAATTCACCTTAAATGCACTAATTAATATGCACAACAAGAAAATGTTAAACTTACCTCTAATAGGTATTAATTATTGACCTACAACAACAACAGTAACAACCGGTTGACCTTTACCAAATACAACAAACGTTTTACATGACTAGAAGGTGCTTCGGGTAAACCGGTTATTAAGTATTAATGTGTTATAACGGAGGGAAGCCAAACATGCTTTCACTGCTTTAAGACCGAATGAAGAGAGTAGCTGTTTGCTTTGTTTGTGTGAATTTAAAAATTGGTTGGCTGTGATGTAAATTAACCTAAGTCACAATATGTTTTAATGTAAATTATTTGTGAATTAAGTCCATTTTAACAAGTATTCCTATTAACAAGAAACCATGGAAAATATCATATTAGCACGGGAGCATTG
Source organism: Musca vetustissima (assembly GCF_032173495.1). Taxonomy (NCBI): domain Eukaryota; kingdom Metazoa; phylum Arthropoda; class Insecta; order Diptera; family Muscidae; genus Musca; species Musca vetustissima. The sequence continues at coordinate 23,360 of NW_026885405.1, read as the reverse complement.
ACCAACTGAAATAGAAAAACTACAGTTTTAAAATTTCACTATATGATACCCATCACCACTATGGGTATATTAAAAAGATGCATCCTAACAGAAGGGCCATTAACATAACTAAAATATGTAACGTTTATCTAAATGTGAATCGACTAATTTCATACACTAATTTAGACTACTACCGGGCGAAACTATATGGGAGCTATATCTAAATCTAGACGGATTCCAAGAAAAGTTGACACACGTTTGACTAAACTATCTTATGTACGTTGTGAAAATTTTTTTGTCAATCGGCCTAACTTTGAGGCTTTGATGCTCCATTTATTTAAAATGGAATATATATGGGAGCTATATTTAAATCCGAACTGATTTCAGTAAAACTTGACACATGTTATGTTACACAAACTTTAGTACGTTCTGTGGCAATCGGCCTAACTTTGGGTCGAAAAATCGGCCGAAAATATATATAGGAGCTATATCTAAATCTGAACCAATTTTAAAATTTATACATATCATTCTAGTATCAATTCAGTACGATATGCCGAAAGATATATAGGGCCTTTCGTACACCATTTACATTAAATCGGTCGGAGTTATATCTAAATCAGAACCGATTTTCAAGAAAATTTACACATATCATTCTAGACTCAAGGCAATACGCTATGCCAAATTTCGTTGAAATCGAATGATAAATAGGGACTTTGTTGAACCATTTACATTAAATCGGTATATGGGAGCTATATCTAAAGCTGAAGCTATTTTCAAGAAATTGTAAACACATCATTCTAGTTTCAATTCAGTACGCTATGCCAAATTTCGTGGAAATCGTGAGATATATAGGGACTTTGGTACACCATTTTCATTAAATCGGACGAAACTATATATGGGAGCTATATCTAAATTTGAACCGATTTCCCCAGTTTCAATAGGATTCGTTCCTGGCCCAAATATGCGAGCTGTGCCAAATTTCATCCAATTCGGACCATAAATGCTACATGTACTTTGTTTACAACTTAACATGGACGAATATTCAGACGGACGGACGGACATGCATAAATGGACTTATAAAGTGATTCTATGCATATTCTAAAATTCGGTTAAAGCTACTCTATAAGGTAGACCAATATTAATAATTTTTTTAGAAAGATTTTCTACCCAGTGAGAACCCAAAATACTTATTATGTTGAAAAACGTGTCTCAAAGCTTCAATATACGAAATATGGTGGGTACGCCGAAGCGTGGACCAATACTGATCATTTTTGGTGGGAGATTTTTTACTCAGTGAGTATCCTTCAAAGTACCGAATAATGGGTGGCTGGGTGTTAACGTTATATAGGGCTACTTTATAAGGTGGACCAATATCGTTCATTTTTCGCTGGAAGATTTTCAATTCAGTGGGAACCAAATGTCGAATCATTTGAAAAAAGTGTCCAAAAGCTTCTCAATGCCGAATATTGGTGGTACAGTTATATAGGGGCTACACTGAAAAATGGACCGATACCATACAATACATACTATTATGTGTCAAATTTCAATATTATATCTTCAATATTGCCAGCTCTATTGTGATTTCAGCAGACAGATTGACGGAAATAGATAAATTGTCATAGAATTTTACTCTGATCAAGAATATTCCGATGTGTTGCAAACGGAATGACAAATTTAATATACACTCCGCCTTGTGGTGTATGTTTTAATAGCATACACTATTATTAGAAAAGTGGACTTGGAATTTCAACGTACCGAAAAATAAGCGGGCCTTTGTATGAGCCCAAATTGAACATTTTCAGGAAAACATATTTTTTCACCAGAAAATTGCAATCCCAAAAGGAAACTGACACTTTCAAAATACCTACTTTAATATGGGGGCTATCTCATAATATGGACTTATATCCAGGGACCGAAAATAACAGTTATTTTTTTTAAAAGCGAACATAAAAAATCTTCATGTTAGAGACATGGGACATCAATAGTGTCATATACCAATAGATTCGTATTGAGGAGCCCATTATGGATATTGAGTGATCTTGAGAAAACACTCTCAGTTCCCATGTTAAGGATTATTATTCAACGGAAAAATTAAACGTCGATTTTTAACTGTTAAAAATGATTGTTATTTTTTCCGTTAAAAATAAAAGTCTTTTTGGGATTTTTATGTTTTCCGTCAAAAATAAAAGTCTTTTCGGGATTTTTATGTTTTCCGTCAAAAATAAAAGCCTTTTTGGGATTTTTATTTTTTCCGTCGGAAAATAGAACTCTATTGATATAATGCAGCATCGAAGAGAAAATTACTGGACTGGGCCATTATGTGAGGTTTTTTCTGCAAAGATGTTTAATGCACTCCATAACCCGCAAAGCCAATTAACGTCCTTTCGGTTTGAAAAATGCCGTAAAATCCTTCTAGTACAAGCTATTCGCCAATTCATACATTAAATTTCAAAATTGTAGCTTTATTAGTTCACCTAATATAAATTGTACTGATTTTATTATAATTTAGAATTATTCGCACATCGGTAGTATAAACATCATGATTTTCATACCCAAATATTAACGCCCATTCGTCCATCATCTACTAAATATCTACTAATTTTAGTACGATTTTCGAATTTTCGAAAAAAAGATCCATACCTCATCGCTTTTTATCAGATCCCATGCCAGATTTCAAACTTTCCAATTTTATTCGTTCTCTCAGTTCTAATGGTAGTTGCTTTACATTCACTCGACACTTCGTTAGGGACTCTAAATATAAATTTCAGAGTTGTATGTCCAACCGTTGGACCATTTTAGTACTTATTGTGTCGTTGTAATACAAATTTTAAAAACTATATATGACTACCTCTTAACACACACAATTTTGGGCATTGAGATATTTATTGGCGGCGTGGACCATAGAAGCTAAAATGGATCGTGGTATCAACACATGGACATGTTTGAATATGTATACTTTTTGAGAATATTTCGAAGTGACGACACAATTAATAACACCTCCTTCTTATGGTGGGCCATATTTAACCTAGAAAATCAATGTCACACCCCCTCAAGTAAGTGCAACCATTGTGAGATCTATTTATTCCGTAAAACTGTTGTAGAAATTCAACCCAATTTCTTAAAAAAAACAGTAAGGAAAGTAGTAAAGTCGGACGGGGCCGACTATATGATACCCATCACCACTTTGGGTATATTCAACAGAGGAATCCTAACAGACTTCACATTTTTAATGGAACAGTAAAATGAATTTGGATCCATAAACATGTCATTCTGCAACCTATGCTAAATAGAAGATATATCTAAATATGAACCGATTTCAACGATTTCAGGAAACATAAACCACCTAATTCATAACGCTGTGCCAAATTTCGTGCAAACCGAAAAATATGTAGGGACTTTAGTGGACCATTTACATAAAATCGGACGAAACTATATATAGAGCTATATTTAAATCTGAACCGATTTACTCGAAACTTAACACACGCCATTCAAGACTCAATTCAGTACACTATGCAAAATTTCGTGTATATCAAAAGATATATAGAGACTTTGGTGTACCATTTACATAAAATCGGACGAAACTATATATAAGAGCTATATCTTAATCTGAACCGATTTTCACGAAACTTAGCACACATCATTCTAGGCTTCAGTCAGTACGCTGTGCAAAATTTCGCGCAAATCGAGAGATATTTAAGGACTTTGGTGCACCATTTACCTTAAATCGAACGAAAATATATATGGGAGCTATATCTAAATCTAAACCGATTTTCTCGAAACTTAGCACACATCATTCTAGGCTTTATTCAGTACGCTGTGCCAAATTTTGTGCAAATCGAAAGATATTTAGGGACTTTGGAGCAACATTTACCTTAAATCGGACGAAACTGTATATGGGAGCTATATCTAAATCAGGACCGATTTTCACGAAACTTGGCAGACATCATTCTAGACTCAATTCAGCACGTTATGCCAAATTTCGTGCAAATCGAAGGATATATAGGGACTTTGGTGCACCATTTACATGAAATCGGACGAAACTATATATGGGATCTATATCTAAATCTGGACCGATTTGCACGAAACTTGGCAGACGTCATTCTAGACCTAAATGATTAGGCTGTACCAAATTTCGTGCAAATCGAAGGATATATAGGGACCGTTTACATTAAATCGGTTAAATATATATATGGGAGCTATATCTAAATCTGAACCGATTTTTCCCAATTTCGATAGGGTTCGTCCTTGGGCCAAATAAATGAGCTGTACCAAATTTCAGCCAAATCGGATTATAAATGCGATCTGTACTTTGTTTACAATTTAACATCAACAGACGGACCGACGGACATGCATAAATCGACTCAGAAAGTGATTCTATGCATATTCTCAAAAGGAACCATGGGTCTATCTCGATTATTTTTGCCTGTTACAAACATATGCACAAAGACATAATACCCTGTACCACAGTGTGGTGAAGGGTATAAAAAAAAAACAAATAATGAGAGCTGTCAATAAAGAAAAAAAGTAGCACGACAACTTTTAAGAAGGTCCCTTCATAAAGTTATACGCAAAAAGAAGTGTAAATAAACATTTCAACATTTTCACAATCTAATTTGACATTTTCGTACGCGACAATTTTTTTCGAAACGTGCAAAAGTAATGTTGCCAAAGAAATATGTTAGCTGTATAGGTGGGCCTTTGCTTATGTATTTGTTAAGTGTAGGTGTTTTTACAAATTGTTACTGCTGTTACTTGCATCTTATGCTAAAGAAATATAGATTTTAGCGGAAAGTACATTTTGTTGACACACACAAACAAATTTCTAATGAAATAAGTTTTCGGTGAAATACAACTTTGACATTTTTGTTTGTGGAATGTTGTCGAAATAGGAGGCCAAATATAACGTAATATTTGTACTATTCCAAATGAAATGGCGATGGAAAGTTTACGCTGTCCTTGGAAAATTATTAAAAGTTCTTAATTAAAGGATTAAATGAAAAATGGTAGTAGTTTTTTATTTTAATTACCTGACAAAAGAGGAGGAGACCAAAATCTTCCACTTGGAAAGCACAATAGAGGTCATGGTCATTAAAAAGTTGAGAATGGGCAAATGTCGGTCGGAGAGGGCTATAAGATCACCAATTTGTGTATTTAAAAAGCGTGCTCCAAATACTATATATAGATATAAATCAAACATATCAAACAATATTCTATTGATCGGACAGTCGAATAATCTTTAATGGGCCATTGTAAAAAAGGCATTATTTCATTTCTTGTAATGTGATCTATATAAGAAACAAGTTCTCTAAATTCATATTCATATGTAGGTAATCTATGCAAAATCTCACGTCAATCGGTCAGACATAGAGTCTTTGATTTAATTGCGAACTTAAACCCGTCACAGCCACAACATGAATTTCAGGTCGACAATTTTATCAATTCATTGAATTAGCATAAGCTTGTTATTTGAGCCTCATTACCGATATTGTTTGTGTTCATAATATCATAATTTATGACTTAGTCATTTAAGGTAATATACAGCTGTTGGCATAAGGTATATTTTCGTAAGCTTTTATATTTACAAAACATTATCAGCTATCTGCTTAAAAAAAGTGGTAAACTATAAGATATATTAGCATATAAGCCAAATAAATATACTATCACGACGAGTTGATTTAAACTCGAATATTAATTAAAACCTAAAACTTTTATGGTGCCTAATATTCTAAAATGCCAATACAAAGAGTTAATTTTCGATGAGCCGGATCTATGTAAGTGTTTGTATCCGATGGGAATTGTCTGTCTGCTACACTGTGACACAGAATAGAGCTATTGGTCTGATGGTAGAAAATTCGTTATGAGAATGAAAGCCCTTGGCGAGTATATTAAGGATCCAGAAAGAAAACTTCAACATATATAAAGTTTTTTAGTTATTTCGGAATGCGGAATTTTTGCTATAAATTGCATGTGGAATGACCTTTATATAGTACTAGCAAAGTACCCGCTACTTCGTATGCGGAACAGGAATAAAAAATATTTCATATGGAAATCGTTGTACTATAGTTCTGAATTCCACATCTATTCGTACATTTAATATCAAGTTTATTACCATTAAGTACTCTTCATACACATAAGCACTATTTTCCGAAATCCACACATTAGCAAAAACGTACAGGTTCCACATGTAATTCCATTTAGAACATTTCGAACACATAATTATACATTTTCAAGACTACCTCTATACCGTCACCTCCACTAAATTTAGTACCAAAAACCCTTTGGTCCTTCTTTCTAACTCTCTGTCAATGACCAACATTCTAAATTTTAGGTTTCCAGCTCTCTCCGTTACCCAAATTCAAATTATTCCAAATTTAGTGAATTTTCTATTCTATTTACTATTGGTACACATAAATTCGAGTTTCTAAAGTTGTCTCCATAGCTCAATACTACACTTCAACAGTAATTTTAATTAAAAAATTCGGGAGTCCAGCTCTATCCGTTCACACGTAATCAAGTTATACCAAATATAGTACTATTTTGTACACATAGGTAATATGCTTCCATATCTCAATTCTATATTCAAACATCAACCATTAGTCCAAATTATGGGTTTCCAGCTTTCTCCGTTCACCCAAATCCATCTAGTGCCGTTTAATACTTTTCGTACACATAAATACGAGTTTCCAAAGATGTCTCTATAGCTCAATCTTCAACAGAAATATTAAATTCCAAATTTCAGTACGGAATTTAGTACCATTTTACACTTTTATACACATAAGTACGAATGTCTTAAACCATTTCCGTACATCAACACCACTTCCCAACCTGTATTCCATTTAAAATGTCAAGATTCCAGCTATATATGTTCAATATATATACAATAGGAACTAAATTCAGTAAAGTTTAGTACCTCTATCGGTTCATCCACAATTAAATTTGTACCAAATTTAGTACACTGTAGTACGAATTTCCAAAACTTCCTACTTAACCTAAACCTACACTCCAAGTGATCCTAATTCCAAGTTTCAGAATTCCAACGCTATCGGTTCACTCACAATCCAAATTGTACCAAATTTAGTACACAGTAGTATGAATTTCCAAAACCTCCAACTTACCCTAACCCTACAACTCTACAGTGACTCTAAATCCAAGTTTCAGAATTACAACTCTATCGGTTCACTCATAATTCAATTTGTACCAAATTTAGTACACTGTAGTACGAATTTCCAAAACTTCCTACAGACCCCAATCCTACACCCTCACAGTGATCCTAAATCCAAGTTTCAGGATTCCAACTCTATCGGTTCACCCTCAATTCAAATTGTACCAAATTTCGTACACAGTAGTATGAATTTCCAAAACTTCCTACAGACCCCACTCCTACACCCCAACAGTGATCCTAAATCCAAGTTTCAGGATTCCAAATCTATGGGTTCATCCACAATTCAATGTGTACCAAATTTAGTACACTGTAGTACGAATTTCCAAAACTTTCTACATACCCCAATCCTACACCACCACAGTGATCCTAACACAAAGTTTCAGGATTCCAGCTCTATCGGTTCACCCACAATTCAAATTGTACCAAATTTAGTACATAGTAGTACCAATTTCCAAAACTTCCTACATACCCAAATCCTACACCGCCACAGTGATCCTAACTCAAAGTTTCAGGATTCCAACTCTATCGGTTCAACTACAGTTCAAATTGTACGATATTAAGTACACAGTAGTACGAATTTCGAAAACTTCTTACTTACCCCAAACAGAGATGCTAAATACAACTTTCAGGATTACAACTCTTTCGGTTCACTCACAATTCAAATTGTACCAAATTTAGTACACAGAAGTACGAATTTCCAAAACGTCCCACTTAACCCAAAATTTCACCCCCAGAGTGATCCTAAATCCATGATTTAAGATTCCAACTCTATCGGTTCACCCACAATTCAAATTGTACCAAATTTAGTACACATTAGTAAAAAATTTTAAAACTTCCTACATATCTCGATCTTACACCCCAACACTGATCCTGACTCAAAATTTCATGATTCTAGCTCTATTGGTTCGCATAAAATTCAAATTGTACCAAATTTAGTACCATTTAGTACCCATGAATATAAATTACTGAAACTGGGTAAAAAAATTCCAAAACTACGTACATTCCCAATCCTATACTCCGACGGTAATGTTAATTTGAAATTCCAGCTCGATTTGTATCTCCAAATTAAATTTGTACCAAATATAGTACCATATAGTACTTTTCGTACACATGAGTACACGCTTCCAAAACCATCTCCTTAAATGGACTCTACATCTCATCCCTAATTCGCATTCCAAATTTCAAGTTTTTAGCTCTATCAATTCACATGCTACGAAATTGTACAAAATTAAGTACATTTTAGTACTTTTCGGATATTTATAGTTCGAATTACCAAAAACCCGTTGGTACATCTATCCTACACTCAGCGACCACCAATCCAAATTTCAGAGTTCTAGCTCTACCGGTTCGCCAAATACAAATGGTATCACATTTAGTACTTTTTAGTACTTTTCGTACCGTTCTAGTACGAATTTCCAAAAACGTTTTTGTACATCTTCCTAACTTTACATCAGTGACCCACATTCCAAATTTCAGAATTCTAGCTCTTCCCGTTCGCCTAATACAAAGGGTACCATATTTGGTACAGTTTAGTACTTTTCGTACCCTTCTAGTTCGAATTTCCAAAAACCCAGCCTTATCTCACGCCTACACACCAACATCAACCCACACTCAAAATTTCAAGCTTTAGCCGTTTCGTCTGGGCGATGATCTGTCAGACACTCACTCACTTACCCACTCACTTAACACTAAGCTCTTTTATATATATAGTATAGTATAGTATATTTGTATGTAGCTATTGTTAATTAGTTATTTAGTTACTTTTGAGATTACATTTCTACAGTCCAAGATATTGTATTTCTTCTCTTTTGATTCCTTGTGTGTCTTTTTTGTGCAATGTGGCTTCAGACCTGGCAAATCCACAATTGACCAGATTTTCACTCTGCGCCAAAGCCGAAAAACACATCAACACATTCCACCTATTCGTCGACTATAAAGCCCTATATATCCCTTCAGAGGTGTATAAAGCCATGTCTGCGTTTGGCATTCCTGCAAAATTAATTCGGGTATGCTGGATAACTCTAATGCCATGTACAGACGAGCGTTGTTCGCTCTCTCAATCGTTGTTCGACCTTTAATTATGAAGTAATTACTTAGTTCCCCATACAAAATTGTCTGAGCGAACACCGACTTTTGTACGTTGTTCAATTCGAATCACTCTCCGAATCACCAAGAATTTTGTCCCATCTCTAACAATTGAGAGAATTTATCGAAAATAAATTAATTTTGACAGCATGAAAAAAATTTTCAATTTTTCAAACTTTTTCAGTAAAATTGAAAATGATGAATGAAAAGTAACCAAAATTCTAGTTTTTATATATGCAGAAGGATGCACATTTTGTTGTTTACATAATGCAATACGCATTTCTATCCCCTTGGTTCTAATTAGCGTTCAAAACGAAAAACAAAAGTGGGGAAACCCAAACAAAAATTCTCCAATTTTTTAAAGGTGACATTTGAGTTGAGAAAATATAAAAATGTATTGAAAACAACAATATTTTCAGAAAAAATGGAAAACATGAATTAAAAGTAAAGTGATAGGGGTTGATATTATAGTCAGGAGAAAGAGAATTATTTTTTCTATTTAGATCCATATGCGTTTCATGCAAATATGTTAGAATTTTGGTGTAAAACAAGAAACAAAAAGTTTGAAATAAAAAACACTGATGACATGAATTAAGAATAGTGTTGTATAAACGGGTTAATTCATGTACGTAATTCTGAGAGCGAACTACGTTGTTCGAATGCCGGTCAGAACATGGCATAATAGGCACAATATCAGCTGTTAAAGTCGGAAAGGACCTCTCGGAGCCCTTTAATACCGAACGAGGATTCAGACAAGGTGATAGTTTGTCGTGTGACCTTTTTAACATCCTGGTCATACGAGAGGCAAAGGTGAACAGAAATGGCACTCTGTACACCAAACAACACATGTTACTCGCCTACGCCGATGACATCGACATAATGAGTCGAACATTGAGAGCGGTAACAGCCACCTTTGAACAAATTGAGAAGGAGTCTGCCAAAGTGGGTCTAGCAGTAAACGGCGAGAAGACCAAGCTGATGATATCAACGCGCAAGACGTCCAGTAGACTCGGACGAACTGTGGAACTTGAGAACTACAACTTAAATAAAACGAATGACATCAATTTTGAAATTCGGAGAAGGATAGTGATGGCCAACCGGTGCTACTATGGTCTGAGCAAACAACTCAAAAGCAAGGCCACCTCCCGCCAGACCAAACTCACACTCTGCAAGACGCTGATACTACCCGAGCTGCTATATGAAGCATGGATCTGAAACATGAGTACTTACGCAAGCAGGTGAGGTAGCTCTTGGAGTGTTTGAGAGAAAAATTCTCCGAAAGATCCATGGGCGGATCTGCGTTGACGGTGAATATCGCCGTCGAAGGAACCATGATTTGTACCAGCTATTCTGGGACATCGACATTGTTAGATGTATTGAGCTGCAGCGACTACGTTGGCTAGGTCATGTTGTGAGAGCAGATGAAGATGCCCCAGCTGATGGTTCACGCAGAAGGGGAAGGCAACGAATGCGATGGAAAGATCAAGTCGAAGACAACATTGCCGAAATGGGCCTGAAAATCTTTTCAATGCTCGGCTTATAGAACGAATGTTCTGTCACAAGCCAGCTAAGTAAGTCTTCAAAGACGAGAAATCTATATTCGTCGTTGTTGGTGTATATTTATACCCTTCACCACACTGTGGTACAGGGTATTATGTCTTTGTGCATATGTTTGTAACAGGCAAAAATAATCGAGATAGACCCATGGTTCCTTTTGAGAATATGCATAGAATCACTTTCTGAGTCGATTTACGCATGTCCGTCTGTCCGTCCGTCCGTCCGTCCGTCCGTCCGTCTGTCCATGTTAAATTGTAAACAAAGTACAGGTCGCATTTATGATCCGAATTGGATGAAATTTGGCATAGGTCACTTATTTGGCCCAAGGACGAACCCTATTGAAATTGGGAAAAATCGGTTCAGATTTAGATATAGCTCCCATATATATATTTAACCGATTTAATGTAAACAGTCCCTATATAACTTTCGATTTGCACGAAATTTAGTACAGCCTAATCATTTAGGTCTAGAATGATGTCTGCCAAGTTTCGTGAAAATCGGTCCAGATTTAGATATAGCTCCGATATATAGTTTCGTCCGATTTCATGTAAATGGTGCCCCAAAGTCCCTATATATCTTTTGATTTGCACGAAATTTGGCATAACGTACTGAATTAAGCCTAGAGTGATGTCTGCCAAGTTTCGTGAAAATCGGTCCAGATTTAGATATAGCTCCCATATATAGTTTCGTCCGATTTCAGGTAAATGGTGCCCCAAAGTCTCTATATATCTTTCGATTTGCACGAAATTTGGCATAACGTACTGAATTGAGTCTAGAATGGTGTCTGCCCAGTTTCAAGAAAATCGGTCCAGATTTAGATATAGCTCCCATATATAGTTTCGTCCGATTTCATGTAAATGGTGCCCCAAAGTCCCTATATATCCTTCGATTTGCACGAAATTTGGCATAACGTACTTAATTTGGCCTAGAATGATGTCTGCCAAGTTTCATGAAAATCGGTCCCGATTTAGATATAGCTCACATATATAGTTTCGTCCGATTTAATGTAAATGGGGCCCCAAAGTCCCTATATATCTTTCGATTTACACGAAATTTGGTATAACGTACTGAACTGAGGCTAGAATGATGTCTGCCAAGTTTCGACAAAATCGGTCCAGATTTAGATATAGCTCCCATATATAGCTTCGTCCGATTACATGTAAATGGTGCACCAAAGTCCCTATATATCTTTTGATTTGCATGAAATTTGGCATAACGTACTGAATTAAGCCTAGAGTGATATCTGCCAATTTTCGTGAAAATCGGTCCAGATTTAGATATAGCTCCCATATATAGTTTCGTCCGATTTCATGTAAATGGTGCCCTAATGTTCTTATATATCTTTCGATTTGCACGAAATTTGGTATAACGTACTGAATTGAGCCTAGTATGACGTCTGCCAAGTTTCGTGAAAATCGGTCCAGATTTAGATATAGCTCCCATGTATAGCTTCGTCCGATTACATGTAAATGGTGCACCAAAGTCCCTATATATCCTTCGATTTGCACGAAATTTGGCATAACGTACTGAATTGAGTCTAGAATGATGTCTGCCAAGTTTCGAGAAAATCAGTCCAGATTTCTATATAGCTCCCACATATAGTTTCGTCCGATTTCATGTAAATGTTGCACCAAAGTCCCTATATATCTTTCGTTTTGCACAAAATTTGGCATAACGTACTGAATTGAGCCTAGAGTGATGTCTGCGTTGTTTCGTGAAAATCGGTCCAGATTTAGATATAGCTCCTTTTTATTATAGATTGATTTTAAGTAATTGACGCACCAAGAACCAATAGGAACAAAACGTTCTGAAATTAGTATAACCTATCCTGTCACTAGTTTGTTTGAAATCGCTTAATATTTGGATAGAGCTTCCATATATATTTTCGCCCGATTTCAAGTAAATTGGGCATCAAACTCCTCATGTTAGTCAGTTTGACATCAAATTTTGCACAACGTACAAAATTGAGCATAGAATTATGTAGTTGCGTTTTCTAGAAGTACAGACATAGCCCAACGGATGACCCATTTATATTTGTTTGAAGTCGATTTACATACTTTATGGATAGATCTACGTAGATTAACATTTAGATAAATATCACATATTTTATTTCATCCAATTTCATGCTAATAGTCCAGTTTAATATACCCATAGTGGTGAAGGGTATCATATAGTCGGCCCCGTCCGACTTTACTACTTTCCTTACTGGTTTTTCTAGAACGAATTGAAGTCTAGAATGATGTGGGCTTAATTTGGTTGAGATTGGTTCAGAATATATACGCTTTTTTCGATTTGAGGCAAATAATACAGCAAGGAACCGAGATGACATTTTAATGGTTAAACCACCAATTGGCGCGTTGATATGTTTTCTGTCAAGAATTTTGCGCCTGTCTGGGACCGTTCTTAAACTTATGAGTTGTTGTCGATAATATAAAAATGGTCGTTGAAAATTGTGTATAGAAATATCGGATGGGGTTATTTATTACCAATAAGAAAAGGGACCATTGCAATGGAATCGGACGAAATTTACTGTGTGGAGTACATTGATATTTAAACTAAACTAAAAAAAATAAACAACAGTAAGGAAAGTAGTAAAGTGGGACTGGGCCAACTATATGACATCCTTCACCACTTTTGGTATATTCTTCATATGTATCCTAACAATTCCATGTCTATGTTCCCTCGAAGGAACATACTCGTGCCTTTCCGCAACCTATGCTAAATTTAATTTCACTCCGGCAGATTAAATGTCGTTTGCTTACAATGGGACAAATTTGTGGAAATCGATTTATAGCAAACTTGATACACGCTATTCCGTCTGCCGTACTGTTAAAAGTTTAATCTCAATCAAACACTGGCTCAAATATATCTATATATATATATATATCCGATTTAAATCTATAAATCGATTTAAATCGAAAATATATATAAATCTGAACCGATTTTCACGAAACCTAACACACATCATTTCGGACTTAATTCAGTACGCTATGCCAAATTTCGTGCAAATAAAAATATATGTAGGGACTTTAGTACACCATTTCTATTAAATCGGACGCAAATATATAAGGGAGCTATATCTAAATTTGAACCGATTTACTCGAAAATTAGCACACATCAAATTACACTTAATTCGGTGCGCTATGCAAGATTTCGTGTAAATCGAATGATATATGGGGACTTAGATGCACCACTTACATTAAATCGGACGAAACTTATATGGGAGATATAACCAAATCTGAACCAATTTTTTCCAATTTAAATAGGGTTTGTACATGGACGGACGGACAATCGAACGAACGTACATGTATAAATCGACTCAGGAAGTGATTCTATGCATATTCTCAAAAGGAACCATGTGTCTATCTCGATTATTTTTTCCTGTTACAAACATATGCACAAAGACATAATACCCTGTACCACTGTGTGGTGAAGGGTATAAAAATCGAAGTGGCCCGTCTTAAATACATTTTACTGAACCAGTATTTAATGCACTTACAATTCAAATGTATAATATTTGAACCTAAATATATTTGCTTTAATAAATATATTCAAAATTAAAATGTTATTTTTATTAAATTTTTGGAAATATATACAAAAGAATACAAATTACATATCTAACAGTCTTTAAAGTTTCTTATTCTATACTTGCTATTGATTTAATGTTTGCGAATTATGCTCCACTTCACCTTCGCCAATTTCTTCATACTCGTTTTTCTTCCCATCCTCGGATGAAGTATGACGTAAAATTCTAAAAATGATCGGATTTTCATTATCCCCACCTCCTGCAATTTCATCACTGTCTTTTTGTGATACATGGCGAATAATTCTAAAAATTACAGGACTCTCATATGAGTCATAACCTTTTTCTTCTGGATTTGTTGTGATAGATTTCGAGATGAAATCTTGCACTGGCACCTTAGTTTCTCCATAATATTTTGATGGTCCTGGTATAGATTCAAAATTATTATAAATTGCCTGTTTGGCACGTTCAATATCTTCTGCGGTACGATATTTAACAAAATGGACACTTGGTTTTTGTCCCACTTGTTGACGTATCTCCTCATATTGACTAAGTAATCCATCGACATTGGTATCACGTGTCAATACAAAAATATTAAGTGACTGCTTTTTGGCCAATTGTTCGGCTGTTAAAGAGAAAATATTTTTCTCGGGTGTTCGTATAAAGATGACACGTTGGGGACGAATTATTCTGGCTAAACGTTCCGCATCTTTAATTTCATTGTAATCCTGAGGTGGTGAGAATGTGTAAAATTCCGTTTTCGGAAACCCGACTAAGTGTTCAGAGGATTCCGCTGTTTGGACAGGATATGTATAACCTTCCTGATTGAACTGACTGGGATACAATTCAGCAGCATTTGAAACAGTGATGGCAGTAATAGCTAACCAGGCCACAATCTATAGAAAAAAGAAATCGAAAATCGAATTTTGTTTGTATTAACATTTTTTAGAGCCTTCTTAAAGAAATTTGTATGGACATGTATGTTTTGTGATTCGATTCAATTAACTCACCATAAATTTACGCATTTCGTTTTGTTTTGACAGTCAAACACGCCCGGTATGGTGTTATAAACGCATTTAATACACCATTAAACCTACGGACACACTTTTATACCCATATATAAAAATGATCACCAAGTGACGGATTAAGAATTTTACAACAACAAATCCAACGCAAGAAGTCGTACTGTTGCAACTGCTCTGCTATGCTTGGTCACATTAGGTCGATTATCGAATTTGTTGGTATGGCATAGTCAGCTGTGTGTTTAGGCCTCATATATCATATACGAATTATGTTGCTCTAAATTAAATCGTTTCTAAACATGCCATAGTGGTGACAAGTCACAATGTATTGTGTACGCAGGTCGAGCCATAAGTTTCCGGTTGTTGCGATGGGCTCATAAAACATTTGTTAGTTATTAAGGAAATGAAAATTGCTGTGCAATTTTTAATGGTCAATTAAATTTCTTTATAGTTAACATAAATCAGTGAAATGAAGTCCGTATTGCTAATGGTGTGATATCATATATAACTGGCTAGAATGTGATTCTTACACCAGCATAAAATCAGTTTTAGTATAGACTATAAAACTATGCTTTCAGGATATTATTAGATTCTTAATAGCCAGACTGTGACAAGTTGTCACGAAATTCACCGTGGGGGTTTGTCTTCCGGTCAGAGAACACACTCTATAACACAATGTTGTAGAGGGAATTAAATCAATGAACATTAGGGTCATGATTTCTTTTTTTTTCCAAAAATAATTTCTGGTAGTATGAATGAATGATGTTTATACTATTAAGTATAAAAATAGGTCACGCTAAATACACTTTGAAAATTATTTGGAAACAAATAAATGTCTATGAGCATATGTTTGTAGCAGGCAAAAGGAAACGAAATAGTCACATGGTTTCATTTGAGAATATGCATAGAATCACTTTTAAAGTCGATTTATGCATGTCGGTCCGTCTGTCCGTCCGTCTGTCTATCCATGTGAAATTGTAAACAAAGTACAGGTCGCATTTTTGATTCGAATTGGATGAAATTTGGCACAGCTCATTTATTTGGCCCAAGGACTAACCCTATTGAAATTGGGAAAAATCGGTTCAGATTTAGATATAGCTCCCATATATAGTTTCGTCCGATTTAATGTAAACGGTGTACCAAAGTCCCGTATATCTTTCGATTTAGACGAAATTTGGCACAGCGTACTGAATTAGCTCAAGAATGATGTGTGTTAAGTTTCCCGAAATTCGGTCCACATTTAGATATAGCTCCCATATATATTTTCGTCCGATTTAAAGTAAATGGTTTACCAAAGTCCGAAATTTGAGACAGCGTACTGAATTAGGTCTAGAATGATGTGTGTTAAGTTTCCTGAAAATCGGTCCACATTTAGATATAGCTCCCATATATATTTTCGTCCGATTTAATGTAAATGGTGTACCAAATTCCCTGTATATCGTTCCATTTGCACGAAATTTGGCAAAGCTTAATGAATTAGGTCTAGAATGATGTGTGTTAAGTTTCCTGAAAATCGGTCCAGATTTAGATACAGCTCCCATATATATTTTCGTCCGATTTAACGTAAATGGTTTACCAATGTCCCTATATATCTTTCGATTTACACGAAATTTGACATAGCGTACTGAATTAAGTCTGGAACGATGTGTGTTAAATTGTCTGAAAATCGGTCCAGATTTAGATATAGCTCCCATATATATTTTCGTCCGGTTTAATGTATATGGTGTACCAAAGTCCCTATATATAGTTCGATTTGCACGAAATTTGGCACAGCGTACTGAATTAGGTCTAGAATGCTGTGTGTTACGTTTCCTGAAAATCGGTCCAGATCTAGATATAGCTCCAATATATATTTTCGTGCGATTTTATGTAAATGGTGTACCAAAACTCCTACATATCTTTCGATTTGCACGGAATTTGGCACAGCGTACTGAATTAAGTCTAGAATGATGTGTGTTAAGTTTCCTGTAAATCGGTCCAGATTTAAATATAGCTCTCATATAAATGTTCGTCCGATATTATGTAAATGGTGTACCAAAGTCCCTATATATCATTCGGCCTATATAAAATCGGCCGAGATTTAGAAATAGCTCTCATATATATTTTCGTTCGATTTATTGAAAATGGTGTCGTCCGATTTTACACAAATTTTGCACAACGTACTGGAGTTAGAATAACCCAGAAGTTGGATATAAATGCTTTACCAAGGTGGCCCAATCGGCACAAAATTTTGCACTACATCCTGAAGTTGCTATACATAAATTGTTGCAAGTTTAGTTGAAATCGGTTTAGATTTCGATATATATATATATATATATATGCTTTAAACTGATTTACATAATTTTATCCCTGGTCTTCAAATTCGATTCGATTCATCTGTTGGGTATATCCAAAGTGATGAAGGGTATCATATAGTCGGCCCGTCCGACTTTACTGCTTTCTTTACTGTTGTTTTACCCTACGGCCAATAACCGGGTACATTTGTAACTTTTTTGGAATAAAAATGCTATACAATTTTTAATAATGGAGAAATTTGGATCAAATTGTGAGGAATCATATTGGACTATCGTCCGGTTTTAAATTAGTTTATGTGGATCTGATATACATGTAGGAACTCAAAATTATATATACATTAAAATAATATATATTTAAATCCATGCTTAAATAACAATCTATCTAAAACAATCATAGTAAATTCTTTATAGCTTTCGAATGGGTTAAGCTTTTATAATTATTTTTTTATTGGGATCATATTTAGGTATTCCCCAACTCCTCTGCAAATGTGTGTCCCTAGACAACATGGGGCCATTAGGGCGACTCGTGGAAGTCATAAACTACCTTGGTTTTCCCTTGGTATACAGGGACTAAAACAGATGTACACGTAGCTCCATAGATATTTCAAACGGGTGTCTGATTGAGATTCAATTTTGAACAGTGACATCCCGACTATTGTGTTCCAAGTTTACTTTAAATCAATTAACATAAAAATGTCACATTGTACACAAACGACTTTAAATCAACTCGAATGAAATGAAATTTAGCAATAGGTTGCAGAAAGGCAAGTGCATGGAAAACCCCATATAACACTACACCCCAAAGATCGGGATTTTGGAGAACTTGAAGACGAATTTCAACCAATTTGGGAGCAATTTATTATTATGGATTCTCATTGAGAAGAAAATTTCACTACCAAAAATTATCAACATTGATCCCTATATAACGAATGGTAAACCCATTATTCGATATTAATCTCTACTCTACACACTAACATCGATTTATATACCCACGTTTTGGAACACTTCAATCTAAATTTGTATTCTATGTGTATTTATATTACGTATACTTATAGTACACTTATAGTACGAATTTCCCCTAACTACTACACAATAGGGATCCTCCAAATTTTAAATTGTTCCACAAACCTAAACAAATTCCTTATCCCAACCCTATACAATAAAAACCATCCACCTATCAAGGTTCATAATAAAAGTTTTATTCTTTTCCTAACTATTAAAAGTACTAATTTTAGAGCTAACTATTAAACTTATGTTGAATATTATTTTTGAAATGAAAAAAAAGAAAAACTTTGATTCCTACCTTCGTACATTTTAAATAAACCAACAGTTAAGCCAGTTTAACCATCAAATTAACATTGGATATTCATATTTTGAGCTTAAGCAATGCTCGGGGTCGTAATATGAGACATTATAATTTTCATGCTGCACAAAAACAATAAAATTCTAATCCATTGGCCATTGCAGATAAACCTCGTATAATATGATCATGATATTAGTAGACATTTTCGAATATTTCTTATAATTTAACTTTAAAATATTTGTTTTCAAAATTAATGAGCATATTATGTAGATTATTTGAATACCATTGCCCACTAACATTACTTGGGCAATAATTTATGCTGTCTGGTTAACAGACTGCGACGATACACCACAATACAGTTTGCTGTGATTGTTGTTTTTTTATATTGGATAAATATCGATGTACCTCAGCATTGTTTCAGAAATTGATTTTTATTACTATGTCATTTGATTTTATTGTCATTAACGTGATTGTTGATTTTTTATGTCTTTCCATTTCTTATTGTTGTGCTCCATCACATGGATATGGCTTTTCAACGAATCTCATTGTGATTCAAAAATTAATGTCTATTTTAATAATCGTTAACATTTTTAATTGTCATCTGATACTTCAAATCACGCCAATTTTTTGTCATGCATTGTCTATCGATATTTGGACAATGCAGAAATGGCTACTGAAGCTACACAACCCTTGTTAATAATAGATACAAATTTGTTGTGTGTAATAAAAAATCATGTTTTCAACTTCCTTACAGTGTTGGCAAGAAATATCAATACAATAAAAAAATATATGTGTGTATCGGGTATCCGAGTTCACGTCCAATTGTACTGATAATCCTTAAGAAAATATTCGAACAGGATCTTCGGTTATTGTAGTGATAATTATTCCAAACATATTCTTAAAAAATTCACACTTATTGCTCTAGTAATCATTAAAAACTATCCTTAAAAAATCTCGTGCTATTGTTCTGATAATCCTTCTAAAAATATTCTTAAAAATCCATGCCTTTTCCTCTGCCAATCCTTCGCAAATATCCTTTTGCTATGGTAATCTTTAACAAGTGAAAAAAGCAAAACTAAAATCTGAAAACCCCAACATGTTGACATGTGTATAAAATCCTGAAAATACTCAAATTTAGAGAGCATAATGAAGCGGGGCCAATATTAACAACATTGTGTTTGAATTAGCGAATGTTTTCATTAAATAAGGGCCGATATAGTTCAAGTTCCAAGATAATATTTTAGTTTTGAATCCCAGTACCATGCATCACGCTAAATATTAAATATATAGGATGTTTTATATAGGGCCTGGGCCAAAATCCGGGTCGATATAGTTCATTCTCAAACCTCACGTTCGAGTTTTTATATCGATATCCTCCGATAAAAAAATGATTACAACATATGACTAAATCGACTAAATCGTTTTAGAATTCCATACTATGTAGGGTATGAACTGAAATTTCGTCTACAGAATATCCCCATTCTATACGGGGATAACCCCAACACATGGAGCAAATCAGATAACTATTGTAATATAAACCAGTAAGGATAGTAGTAAAGTCGGACGGACGTCTATATTATACCCTCCACCACTTTGGGTATATCCAACAGATGAATCCTAACAGACGTCGAATTTTTGAAGGACCAGGGACAAAATTATGTAAATCAAATTAAAGCATATATATATTGGATTGGACCCACCTTGGAGAAGCATTTATATCCAACTTCTAGGTTATACTAACTCCAGTACGATGTGCAAAATTTGCGTCAATTTTGTGTAAAATCGGACGAAAATATATATGTAGAAACTATATCAAAATCTGAACCGATTCAAATGAGACGTGCCAGAAATTAACTTATATTAACTACCGTGCATTATACAAACTTTTGTGGCAATCGGACAAACGTTGAGGTTTTAGTGCACAATTTACATAAAATCTGAATATATCTATATATGGGAAATTACAAAAATCTTTTAAATTCCTTGAAGTTGAGGTTTGCAAGGTTATAACTCGCGAAATATGAACATATTGCATATAATTTAAATTCAATTCTATAAAATGAAGTGTTCTTGTCAAAATCTTGAAATATTGGTAATAAATAATAAGTTGCGTGGAAGCTGTGATGGTGGTAATGTAAAAAAATGGGTGAAAATGTGTTGAAGCCAACGAGTTTTTTTGTGTTCGTTCCCGATTTGTGGCTAAACTACACAACGCACACACATGTGATCAGTGACTAAGTTGCAGAATACCCCATGGACAATATGGTTCTAATGTATGATTTTTCGATATAATCACTGCATCCACCCAAAATGGATGCTGACATTTTGAAGCCGGATTTTCGGTGTTTTTTGAATTTTTCTTATAATTAGGATGCGCATCCAGACAATAGAATAAACTAATTATAGGATCGTAGAACTCGTGATTCTGCTTCGTTTAGTGTATATCTCATGAATGTGCTCACTGTAGCTTCTTTGCAATTGGGTTCCAAAGACGAAAATTTAGTGCGTAAATTTTTATAAAAAACATATTTTTTTAGTCTAAAATTAAGAAAGTCCATTCAAATTCCGTGGAACCCCGCGTGATTTTAGTTTTTTTACGTGCCGGATCTAATGAGCCCATCCATGTTCAATTCCGCCCATTAAAACGGCGGATATAGGTACCTTGAATGTGGGAAAAACTGCAAAAACTTATTTTGACAAATTCGCGTAAATAATCGCGGTTTTCTTCGAATTAATTTTACATGCATTTATGCTTGTATTGTCAAATTCGCGAATCTGCGTGGAAATAGGTCAAAAATACATCGATACGCGAATAATATGCGTATTTTATCCAAAATTGATTGTGGAGGCACATCCGCGGTTCTTAACCGATCCTTTTAAAATAGGTGTCCTTTTGCGTATTTTCATAGGAGATTACTAAAATCGGATGCGCATAAAAATCGTATGCACGTTGCGTGATTTTTAGCCATTTTTAGGGTTTTTGCATAGTAAAGTGCATCGAGTGGCACACTTTGACCGCTAAATTAAACATTGAAAAATTAATAATTATTGAAAGACATTGATTCGGTTTATACGAAAATCGCATGCGCATCAACTGATTTCAATTAATTCGCGAATTGCAAGCTTTTCAATATTGATCATTTTTATGTATTGTAAATGCAATATATTTAGCCATTAATGACGTCGAAACTCTTATCAGATGAATCTGCCGATATTTAACAATCATCTAAAAGAATTTGCAGAAGAAAGCGTCGTATATTTTAGAAGATTAAGGCAAAACCGTATCCTCTTAACCATAGTAAAAAAATCGAAAATTCAAAAAAAAAAAAATAGTTTTAATTCAAAAATTAATTTATTTTATTTTCCGATATCTTCATGTTTCTATTTGTTTGTCGCGACTATTAAACCGTATTTCAGTGTGATTTGACTAGTATGCAAAGAAAACAATGGTGTTTAAGCATTTGTGAAGAAATTCGCGAATTACAACGAATAGGAATCCATTTAATATATATTTGAAATACAAGATTTAAAACCGCTATAACTTTTGTGCGCAGCATCCGAATTTGTGAACGCGAACAGATTTCGAATCAGCATATTTTTCTTAACCTATGTACCAAAAATCATTAATGTGCTCGCAAAAAAAATTTTCAAAAATTTTTTAATGGAATTTTAAAAGAATTTTGTAATTTCCCATATATATATATATAGGAGCTATATCTAAATCTGAACCGGTTTTCAGGAAACTAAACACATATCATTCTACACTTAATTCATTACGCTATGCTAAATTTCGTGCAAATCAAATGATATATAGGGACTTTATAGGTACACCATTTACATTAAATCGGATGAAAATATATGTATGGGAGCTATATCTAAATCTGGACCGATTTTCAGGAAACTTAACACACATAATTCTAGACCTAATTCAGTACGCTGTGCCAAATTTCGTGCAAATCGAAAGATATGTATGGACTTTGGGAAACCATATGGACTTTGGTACACCATTTATATGGACTTTGGTACATCATATATGGGAGCTATATCTAAATCTGAACCGATTTTCACGAAACATAGCACACATCATTCTAGACCTAATTCAGTAGGTTATACCAAATTTCATGCACATCGAAAGATATATAGGGTCTTTAGTACCCCATTTACATTAAATAGGACGAAACTATATATGGGAGCTATATCTAAATCTGAACCGATATTTCCCAATTTTTATAGGGTTCATCCTTGACCCAAATAAGTGACCTATGCCAAATTTCATCCAATTCCATCAATGCTACCTGCACTTTGTTTACAATTTAAGATGCAAAAGTATTCTCAAAAGGAACCATGTGACTCACTCGTTTCCTTTTGCTTGTTACAAACATATGCACAATGACATAATACCCTGTACCACAGTGTGGTGAAGGGTATGAAGGGG
>NW_026885404.1:0-65393 GCF_032173495.1 Musca vetustissima | reverse complement strand
TAAATATAGTATGTTTTCTCGACCTGAAGCTATACATACTACTAATAAAATTCTTTTTATTACTTCATCGCTCTCAACCACTTTTATAGCATACATTTTCGGACGAAGACCCACAAATTCAATCAAAGCTTTTCCGGCATTCTCATCCCTATAACATTTTTATTAACAATGGGTACATTATATTTATTATTTTGCGGGAAGTCTGAGGTATCCATTCTGGCCATAAACTCCTCGAAGGTTAAATTTTGATATAGATTCACACCCAAAAATGTCAAAATAAACGAGTCCGTATCCATATAATTTAAGAAAACCGAATCACCAAATTTGACTTTAAGAAAATCGTAGAAGTAATCGTACATTATCCATTTTGAAATCTCTAATATGCAAAAGCCTAAATAGATGGGTTTATTATATGCAACTTTTACTTGCTTCATTTGTATTGCTACCATGTTCTCGTCAATTTGCGTAAGACTATGGAAATTTGGTTTTGATGATTATCTACTAGCCACATCCTTTTTCCGTCCATGTCCCACGATTTAACTATTTTTACAATTTTTCTTTTATCTATGTTTTCCGTAGTCTTTCCTTAAACAGCGTTATTCAATAGTTTAAAAAAATCTTAGCTTTAGTCCTATAATCATTGTTTTTCATAATGTATTTTCCTAACCAATTGGATTGGGTGAAGGCTAATACTCTATTAACTTTTTTCAGTATTAATTTATGTTGTAAACATTGTTTTAAATTTATATAATGATATATCTGTGAGTATTAAGACGTCTGTTTTTAAATACAGTTCCATGTACTCTTGGATGGTCTTACAACCAAAATGTGTCCAAACTTCATGTCCAATCTTGTAATCTTCCTCTGAACACTCACTATCAGTAAGATTATTGTAGAATGCCGTTCTTGACGGTAATAGCTGTTCTGTCAACTTTCCAAATGATGTGAGGTATTCATAAGGAAAAATACCTTTTCTGGTCATTAGTTCAAAATCATCATAATTGGGGTATTGGGAACGGACAGCCTTGAAAGCTTCTTGTGGAAGATTCTTTGCTAGGCTGTCCAGGCTCGCCGGCATAAACCTAAAACTGTCTAAAAAGCGTAATTCAAAAGTTCTACGTTTATTCTTATTCTTTTCTAGATTGCCGTTAGTAGTATCTGTTCTTTGTATATTTTGTTGAGAATCTGAATCATCCTTCATGGGAATTTTGAAGGACATTGATATATATTGCTCTTTATTTTGAGCAATTACAAAAATGTCTCCCTCAAACTGTGCCAACTCGTTAATAAACAAATGGGAGTCATAAGATGACAAATTATGGAAAAGTATCGGTATGAATTTAGGAACTCTGTATTGTAAGTTGCACTTGTTATGTGCGGCTCCCCTATATCTTCCCGTCAAGTGACAGTGACCTCTGACTTTATCATTAGGAAGGGGAGCCTCACATATGTGACAGTTCATACTTTCATTAAATTGCTTTAGTTCTAAGGGTGTCAAAGAAATCATTTCCTTTGTTATTATCAAAAAATTGTTATAAATAGATTTACAAACCAATAAAAAGATTCTCTAAAAAGTTAATTGTTGCCTGGGGTCCCGAAAATAATTTGAATTTATTTAATTTACTATCGAAACTGCATTGAATAAAATAACTATAGGCACACGGTATGTGTTTTTTTACCTTTTTGGTATTTCCGCCAACAACGTCCGCTACGTCTTCCAGTATGCATTCGGCGTCTGCATAAATGACGAAAGCTATACGCTCCTTCTTTCCGCAGTTCTTAAACTTCTATAAAGCTTTGTCTTTCTCCGGAAGTGTACAAACAACACCTCCACAACGTTTTTATGACCATTATATTTGGCTTCATCTGTGAAATGTTGAAGTCAACTATTGCAAATGTGAACATGGGTTTTGTGGCGTGTCAACTGTGATCTTAAAATTCTTAAAGTAAAAGAAAGACAACAAATTATAACCGTAAGACAACAAATTATATATATATATATATATATATATATTCACCTTGACATATCTTCAATCCATATGTAATGGAATTTGTTGTCATTATACAGCAATATTAAATTTACATGGACATCTTTTTCGTTCTTTGTCAGGTAATAAAGCCCAACAACATCATTATTTTCAAAGCCAAAAACATTTATGCTGATATCTGCATTCATTTTCTCAAAATGTTTAATCTTCTTCAATTATAACGGGAAATTTAGTCCACGGAAATCAAGCACTACCCCAAATTGAAGAGCTATCACTTCCTGTGTGATGTCTATTTTATATGATGGTGTCTCACAGATATCGCCAAAACAGGCTCTCCTTTTGCATATTCTTAATAAATCCCATCCTGGTCGAAAAACTCATCATTCATATCATCTCCAATTGTTAGTAATGTCATTTTAGACATATGATTAAAAATTTGATTGATTGTTTGAAATCGATAATTTCGAGACCTGGAAGGACCATCATAGTCATTCGTTGGCTTAACATATTCACCTTGCAGTTCCATATTAAATTTAAATGTAGTTTTCTCTGCTATATTTAAATTTAATAATTTAACAATATCTTCTTTGCAATCGTTTAAGAACTCATTGGGCATAAGAATATTTCTTTTATTGTTGTATTCATATGTTATGATATTGTTTTTAAATGAACTTTTTACCATTTTATTATTTTCATTTAAAACTTCTCGGACAATACTTCGATGTTTTTCACTCCGAACATGAGAACGCATGTTTTGTACCGCGATTTTACAATCACCGCAAAATTGTGTTTGTTCTTCTTTTTGATTTCCACTTAAATTATGCTCTATATTTTCTTCTTGTATATGGCCACTGTTTTTTGATGATATTTCAATTCATACACACTTTTGAAAAGTTTTTCACAAATTATGCAATGCCTTGTGCAGTGTTTTACGTATTAATTTTTACTTCTAAAGTAAAGAATGGTGCCATTGTAAAGGAAAAAAACGTTATTGAATAATGTTTAATTGACGAGAGATGTGCACGAATCTGTGACTTCTGGAGTACTGATACCCTCAAATTCAAAAATCCTCAAAATATCACAATATTCATTGTTTACATTAATAACAAAGTGCTAAGCTTGGCTACAAAATTCAATCATGTTCAACCACAACATAAAAAAAACTTCACCCACAACCTCCCACCTCACCCCTAAACAAAATATTCTCCACTATGCAATGGTCTACCAATAAATATCTGCAAACCACAGTCGGGAATAAAATCAAGTGTAAACAAAATGTAAGTACTCAGGGCGCATTACACATACACACTATGCAGGGCTACAAATATGTTTATATTAAATATATATGTTTATATTAAATACGCAGTATTATGTGAATTCAATCTGTTTAGAAGAATTGTTGACGATTTTATTCTTTTTCCTAGTACGCAAATAAAAAACCTTGAAATTTCTTCATACACAAATTACTTTATTATTATTATATTTACTTTTAGCTTAACAAGTAGAATAAAAGAATCTTGGTTCACTTTGTTTTAATTCTAATTTATATAAGCCACTCTCGCTCCCATCTCGTACGGGCAATTTTGCAATGGAATAGCAGCCATCAGACAACTGTTTCACATATTCATCTCCGAGGGATAGGAATCTGGATGGCAAATAGAGAATAGCGTCATCCAATTTTAACACAATTCTGTCACCATATTTAGTATGGGTTCTGAAGGCTCCACTGATATTGTACTCCCTGTTTTCTTGTAGCTCCTTCATACTTATAATTTTTTTTATAGTTGAATGAGTTGAAGATACTGATTATATTTGACTTCTCCATGATGCAGCTTCAATTTTCAATTTTATACTGTAACATTTTACTCCAATACTATCCTATTTATATTAAAATCTGACATAAACCAAGAGATCAACGCATTTTATACCATGCTATAAATATGATTTTATAAAATTTAAATTCGCTCATAATTTCTGTAAATTCATCCAACAAAAATGTTTCCGACTTATCATGATTGAAATGATGACGAACACCAATGCGAATACAATACTACATGATTAAACATGATGACGGACAAAAGGGACTTTATTTTCTCACATTTTAAATAATCATGAATTCTTTAAATGTTTATATAAAATAATTTTGCTGACCTATGTATAATGTTTGCAACAAAGAAAAGAAGGTTGAACATGCTGACGTACAAAAGAGAATTGATATTCTTACATACCAACTTATCGCAAATTCGTTAATTGTTTATAAAAATCATTTTGCGGACATAAGAAAAGAACCCTAAATAGAAAAAAATCCACCAGACTGATCGCGATTAAACATGCTGACAAATTTAGAATAAGAGACACAATTGGCGCTTTCAGTCTATCCAATTTAAATAAAAAAACCAAACGGCTTCGAAACACCTAATCGATCAAAGCGACATCTATATTCCTGTTTTAGAAAAGGGCAAAATGTTAATTAATTTCGTCACAATGTGCAAAAAACTTAAACATATACCTCCATTTCGAAATTGTTTCCCTTCCATAGCATACTTTAGGAGTTTGCTTTAAAGCTAACTCGAATTAAATAAAATTAAAAAACAAGTCTTTTATCGAATCTACAGGGCAGCATCAATAATTCACCAAACCACAATTTAAATAAAAGAACCAAAAGGTTTTGAATCACCCAATCTTTCAAAGCGACATCTATACTTTAAAGATCACAGGGTGACACATACAACTCACCACCAAAAGGATTAAAGAACCAAAAGGTTTTGAATCGCCCAATCTTTCAAAGCGACATATATACTTTAAAGATCACAGGTTGACACATACAACTCTCCACCAAAAGGATTGTGTCTATGCTACTAACACGACAGATCACAGTGTTGCACATACAACTCACCTCCAGAAGGATTGCACATACAACTCACCACCAAAAAGTTTATGTCTATGCTACATACACGACAGGCCATCTACTGACAACGATCTAATTCACCACTATTTTGGTCAAATACACAGGATAACATCTGCACTTCACCACTTTTTTATTCGTGTCTACGATACACACACTGGGCGACATCTACACTTCACCACGGATGGTTTGTGTCTTTGCTATGTAATTTGATACGATATTCGTTTAACCCCCCACAAAACCTCTGCTCATATAACTCCCTTTTTATACCCTCTACCATAGTATGGAGGGTATATTAATTCTGTCATTCCGTTTGTAACTCATCGAAATCTTCATTTCCGACCTTTAAAGTACATATATTCTTGATCAGTTTGAAATTCTAAGACGATCAAGCCACGTCCGTCCGCCCGTCGTCCCTCCGTCTGTTGTAATCACGCTATCTTCTGAAGGAGTTGAGATAGGGTGCTGAAATTTTGCATAGGGTAGTCTTTTGTCTGCAGGCAGATCAAGTTTGAAGATGGGATATACCGGTCCACGTTTAGGCATAGCTCCCATAAAAGGGTACCCGCCAAATATCGGTATTTTGGGGTTCTTGAGCGCGTTTTTCAGCCTAATTGGCTGAAATTTGGTACATTGGGTTCTTTTTGGATACTAAATGTATTCCCAAAAAATTATAAGTATAGGTTCATATTTTCTGGTAGCCCCCATATAACGGTACCTTCTAATCTTCAGTATTTTGGGCGTTTTTTTGTATTTTTCCACCGAATTGGCTGTATTCTTAATAGGTACCTATTCTTAATAGGTACCAAATCTCTCTACAAAAGTTATGTATATTGGTCAATTTTTCGGGTAACCCCCATATAAGGGTACCCCCAATTTTGGGTATTTTGGGGTTCTTGAACGCGTTTTTCAGCCGAATTCCTTTAAATATGCTACAGTGAGTTCTTATTGGGTCCTAAATGTCTCACAAAAAAATTATAAATATAGGTCCACTTTTTCTGGTAGCCCCCATAGAACGGTACCTCCCAATTTTCAGTATTTTGGGGGTTTTGATCGGATTTTTCCGCCGAATTAGATGGAATTTGGTATTTTGAGTTCTTAATAGGTACTGTTTAGAAACATAACAAAAGAAACAGTACACAGCTGTCGTCCGAATTTTTATCGACGGACAAATTTTTACATCCGGCATTGAAGTACGGTCACAAAAAGACCAAAGCTGGTGGTCATGTTTTTTGCCGGCGGCTATATAAACATGTGCGGCATTGTGAAAATGCACACATAAACAATGCAATTATCGCAAAACAAAACACACATATGTTTATATAGCCACCGGTAAATTACAATGCTGGATTCCAGTAAATAGGCATTGTTACAGCTCAAACTGGTTTGCTGTGACAATGCAAATTTGTAAAAAGTTAGTTTCGTTTCGGTTTTTTAATTGCGCGCAGCAAACAGAGTTCCCCCCGTAACAAGTGTAATTGTGAAAGTGAGAAAAAGTAAAAATTTAAAATCTTTTGCAGACACACAACAAACTTACAAGCCACAGTGACACCAAACAAAAATAAGGTGAAAACGAAAAACACAGAACACACAGGAATTTGTACAAACAGTGAAACACAAAATCAACACTTGCAACCCCTGCCCCAAAAAAGTGCCTAATTTAAAACTTAGCCTACAACTACAACTAATTAAAGCAATAAATGGATATATATATATATATATATATATATATATTGTCCTAAGTTAAAACTTAACCTAAACTGAATTAATTAAAAACTGATTTTCTACAACAACAACGAATTTAAAACTTATACCTAAAATAAGTCTAGTTAAAATTTAATTAAAACATAAACAAGTGAAAAAGCGGTAAGTTCGGCCGGGCCGAACTTTGGATACCCTCCACCATGCTAGGAACAAGAAATGAAAATATATGGAATATACCAAAAAGTGGACCTATATCGGCATTTCTAAAAACTGATTTTTTAAACCATAATACAAATTTTAGAAATTTTTAAAGGGTAATTATACCATCAGCCTTATTGCTAATGAGGGTGTATACACTTTATCCTCTGCAGGTGAAATGATTATAACAGAGTTTTAGAACCAAACTTAAAACGCGGAACAAATCAGATAACTATTTTAATATAAAAAGGGGGTTATATAGGGACTACCCCAAAAAGGATGCGAATATTAATAATTTTTGGTAAGGAAGTTTGTTACAATATACAAAGCAGCAAATTCGGTTGAAAATCGCGCTCAAGAACCCCAAAATACCGAAAATTGGGGGTACTCTTAAATGGGGGCTATCCGAAAAAATTGACCTATATTCATAATTTTTTGTGGAGGGATTTGGAACCTATTAAGAACCCAATGTACCAAATTTCAGCGTATTCCGTTGAAAAACGCGCTCAAGAACCCCAAAATACCGAAAATTGGGGGGTACCCTTATATGGGAGATATCCGAAAAAATTGACCTATATTTATAATTTTATGTGGAGAGATTTTGTACCCATTAAGAACTCGAAATACTAAATTACAGCCAATTTGGTAGAATAATACGATCAAAACCCCCAAAATACTGTAAATTAGGAGGTACCGTTATATGGGGGCTACCAGCAAAAGTGGACCTTTATGTATAATTTTTTATGGGGACATTTATTACCCAATAAGAACCCAATGTAGCAAATTTCAGCGTATTCGGTTGAAAAACGCACTCAAGAACCCCAAAATACCGAAAATTGGGGAGTACTGTTATATGGGAGCCATGCCTAAACGTGGACCGATATATCCCATCTTCGAACTTGACCTGCCTGCAGACAAAAGACAACCCTATGCAAAATTTCAGCATCTTATCTCAATTCCTTCAGAAGATAGCGTGATTACAACAGACGGACGGACATGGCTAGGTCGTCTTAGAATTTTACCCTGATCAAGAAAATATATACTTTATAGGGTCGGAAATGAATATTTCGATGAGTTACAAACGGAATGACAAAATTAATATACCCTCCATACTATGGTGGAGGGTATAAAAACTAAAAACTGTAAAACTTATACCTAAAATTTTTACTAACTAAACTCGAAATGAAATATAAAAACAAATTAAAACTGAATTGAAATACACAAACCAACACATTAAAACTTAAGCCTAAAATATTATAACCAAACCTGAAATCATGAAATTGAAATATTCAATCTAAAATACTACTAATACTAATAATCTACACCTAAAATATGTTAACCTATTGTACACAAAAAAACCCTATGTTCTGAAGAAAAACATAAAAGCTACAAAAAAACTTAACAATAAAAACCACTATGAAAGTGAATTAAATACAAAAAAGAACAGCAAATGTCTTTCTATTAAAAAAGGAAGTCAAGGGTGAAATAAGGTTACAAGGCTAAAAGTACAAAATCTAAAGTTAAACAAGTGAAAAAGCGTTAAGTTCGGCCGGGCCGAACTTTGTATACCCTCCACCATAGATATACTGACAGGTACTAGAAATGAAAATAAAGGAAACATACCAAAAAGTGGACCTATAACGACATGTCTAAAATCGGATTATGTAAACCATAATACAAATTTCAGAAATTTTTAATTGATAATTCAAATTTGAAGATGGGGAATATAGGGGGTTATATGGGGACTACCCCAAAAAGGGGGCGAATATTAATAATTTTTGGTAGAGAGATTTGGTACCTATTAAGAACTCAAAATACTAAATTACAGCTAATTCGGCGGAAAAATTCGATCAAACCCCCCAAAATTCTAAAAATTGGGAGGTACCATTAAAAGTACAAAATCTAAAGTTAAACAAGTGAAAAAGCGTTAAGTTCGGCCGGGCCGAACTTTGTATACCCTCCACCATAGATATACTGACAGGTACTAGAAATGAAAATAAAGGAAATATACCAAAAAGTGGACCTATAACGACATGTCTAAAATCGGATTATGTAAACCATAATACAAATTTCAGAAATTTTTAATTGATAATTCAAATTTGAAGATGGGGAATATCGGTCCACTCCTTCTGAAACCTCCACAGAGGCTAGGTCTAAATGCGACTATAGTTCATTATCGAACCTTACGTTCTAATTTTTTACCTCGCTATCCTCTGCAGGTGAAATGATTACACTAGAGTCTTAGAACCAAACTCAAAACGCGGAACATATCAGATAACTATATTAATATAAAAAAGGGGGTTATATGGGGACTACCCCAAAAAGGGGGCGAATATTAATAATTTTTGGTAGAGAGATTTGGTACCTATTAAGAACTCAAAATACTAAATTACAGCTAATTCGGCGGAAAAATACGATCAAAACCCCCAAAATTCTAAAAAATGGGAAGTACCATTATATAGGGGCTACCAGAAAAAGTGGACCTATATTTATAATTTTTTGTGGAGACATTAAGGTACCTATTAAGAACTCAAAACACTAAATTACAGCCAATTCGGCGGAAAAATACAACCAAAACCCCCAAAATACTGAAAATTAGGAGGTTCCGTTATATGGGGGCTGCCAGAAAATATGGACCTATACTTATATTTTTTTGTGGAGACATTTAGTATCTAATAAGAACCCAATGTACCAAATTTCAGCGAATTCGGCTGAAAAAGGCGCTCAAGAACCCTAAAATACCGAAATTTGCCGGGTACCCTTATATGGGAGCTATGCCTAAACGTGGACCGATATATCCCATCTTCGAACTTGACCTGCCTGCAGACAAAAGACAACCCTATGCAAAATTTCAGCACCCTATCTCAATTCCTTCAGAAGATAGCGTGACTACAACAGACGGACGGACGGACAGACGGACCTGGCTAGATCGTCTTAGAATTTTACCCTGATCATGAATATATATACTTTATAGGGTCGGAAATGAATATTTCGAGGAGTTACAAACGGAATGACAAAATTAATATACCCTCCATACTATGGTGGAGGGTATAAAAACATTTGGTCCTTAGCGAGCCGAATAAGTGAGGTTAAGAAAAAAAACTTAACCAAATTCCAAAAAATTATACATTTGGTGGAAAATTAATATGGCGGAAAATATATATATATATATATATATACAAAAATAAGCAGTGAGAGAAAAAATATTTTTTTTAAATACACTAGCAAAGAAAAGTGAAGTGGCAGTGAGAAAAAAATCGAAAAACAAATATATATATATATATATTTATATGTACATGTATGTTTACATAATTTAATTTTTTTCCTTTTTTTATAAAATTTTCTTTTCTCGAAACAACAATATCAAATAAATTTTAAAACACAGAAAACAATAATAACAACAACAACTTTTGAGCATACTGAAAAAAAACATAAATAAGAAAAGAAAAAAAAAGCCACCAATACAAAAAAAACTCAAAGTGACTACACATCAATAACACAACCACACAACTACAAACCACACCAAAGGAAAACCAGCCCGAAGCGGACGGACATCGACCCAGACCCCAGGACTAAAACTAAGGAGCTAAAACCCAGACCCAAAGGACACCCAAAGTGAGTACTTGTTTGGAATTTTTTCCCTCACGACATAAAAGGAGTATACGGCAGTCAGACAAATTTTTGATATTTGTACTGACCCATACAATCAAGTCGTACAGTAGAATACAACTATTCTGGCCTATTTTTTGTCGCCACCACGGTTCAACAGGTTGGGAAAAGACTTGTTTTTTGTTGAAATGGACCCCGACAACAACAAACAAATACCCGTTGGTTCTGGACAGACGTTTTTGCGGTAGCCTAGTATATAGGAAAATTAACGTTTCGTCCAGGCATCAAAAATTCGTAACCTCAAAACGCAAATGAGTTGGAAAATAACCCTCAAATTTTTGACATGGAAAAAGTTTTGTCTGGTGGACAGACACATAAACCTGCCATACCAATTTCTAACCCTAAAAATTTGAAATAATTTTTTTTGAAAAAAATTTTTTTCTTTGTTTTGTCTGGTGGACAGACACACTCACATGCCAATTATAACCCTAAAATTTGGATATCATTTGCTGGAAAAAAATCTTTTTTGTCTGGTGGACAGACACATAAACGTGCCAATATAACCCCAAACTTTTGAAACTTTTTTTGGAAAAAGTTGTTTTTGAACAAGTCGTCTGGTGGACAGACACACTCATATGCAAATTTATAACCCTAAAATTTTTTAATTATTTTTTGAGGAAACTGTTCGACAAAATTAGTCTGGTGGACAGACATACACATGCAATTTATAACCCTCAAATTCTGGTGGTGTCTGGTGGACTGGTGGACAGTCCACCAGGTGGACAGACATACACATACAAACTTTTAAAAAACGAAAACTCGTCTGGTGAACAGACATCACATACATACAATTTTTATTTATTTTTATTGAACATTGTTATAACCAGGACATAAAACTGATGTCCTTCTTGCATATCCAATAATCCTTATTTTCCATCTTTTTTAAATTCTTTTGCATCTGTCAAAGCCTCCGTAACTTTGAAGACCTCGAAAAAGTTTTTTTCTGTGACCCAAAATAATTTCGAGCTTTTATTGCTGAAATATTTTGCTGGTGAATTTTTATTCTTTTTTTTTGGAAAAAAATTTTTTGACACAGACTCCTGATCTGGACGAACAATCAAGACTCCTATTTTTTGTTTAACATACTCGCCTACTTCCAAACCCAATTTGGTCAGCATTTAACGGCGCCATCGGGAAATATTGTTTTTTTCATTTCTTGGCTTTGGTTGATAACACCGTTTCCTTCAGGATATTGACACAGCCGAATTCAGCGGTTACTCTCGCCAAAGATTCTAAGGACACAATTTTCGAAATTTTGCAAGTCAAAATTTCACTAAAATTTAACTTCTTTACGAATTTAGTCGTTTTCGTTGGGCTACATTCTCATTTTTGACATAAATCAAACATTTTTTGAAAAAACTCAAGCCCAAACTTTAAAATGGACAAAACTTTGTGCGATAAATTCGCCAATTGCGTCAATGACCTTCAGGATTATATTTCTATATTTTCAATTACGAACCCGGATGACACCATACATACGCTGGAAACTACTCGGATGGAATTAAACTCCACATGGGACCAGGTTAAGAGGGCTTACGTGGAATGTCGAGACCATACTCCGGAGAAGGAAGAGAAACCCATCGACAAGAACAAGTTAAGGAAACATTATATGGAGGCAATGGACGCGGTTACAGTGAATGACCCAAAATTGAGCAAGGTTGAAAAATTATTCCATCTGACACAGAAAACTTCTGGAGAAGCACGAGAGATCATTAGTAACGTTCCACACACCAACGATGGATTTGACTTAGTATGGAAAAATCTCATTGATCGGTATGAGAATAAAAGGATGCAAGTCAACGACTTAATCAAGACTCTTTTTAACTTGCCAAATGTTTCAACTGACTCAAGTCAAACTATGCAGAAGCTGCAGCGCACTGTAAATAGCTGTATTAAAACTTTGGAGACCCTCGATGTCGATGCTAAAGGATGGGATCCTATTTTAATCTATATTTGTTCGACGAAATTACAAAGAAATTTCCTGGAGGAGTTCGAGAATTCACTAACGGATTGCAAGCTTCTTCCAATATGGGAACAATTTGATGGTTTTTTGACAAACAAGTTCAAGACAATGGAATAGGTGGGGAACATAAAACCGTCCACGTCAAAAAGCAATCAATCAAAACCATCTGGGAACAACAAACCGAGATTTTTTAGCGCTTTTCAAACGAATGTTTCGAAAAATGGCAACAACTCTGGAGGAAAACAAACTCACTACACGCAGCCTCAATCAAATAGGGCACCTAGTCCTCAACAATGCCAATTATGCAAAGCCAATCACTTCATAAGCGATTGCAACGAATTCTTGAAAAAGAATGTGAATGATCGAATTCACTTGGTGAAAACCTCACACTTATGCTACAATTGCTTGTCATCCAACCATGGAGTAAAGGACTGCAAAAGTCGCTTTGGTTGTCGAACTTGTACAATGAGACATCACACTTTGTTACACAAGGGAACGGAAACCCAATCAACAAACACATACCTAGCTCGAGTGGAAGCACAACCTAGTAACAGTGCTGCCACTCTTACAAATCAAATACAGTCCACTATGAATCAAGAACCAACTACTGTCACTACTTTGACCCTTCAGAATACACACGTTGATACTCAACAATCAACTTTACTTTTTACAGCAATCGTACAAATTGAAACCAAAGGACAACTTTACGATTCCAGAGCGCTCATTGACTCTGGATCACAATCAACATTTATCTCGGAAAAAATGAAGAATCTTTTGAAACTGCCAACTCACAGCAACTTGATCAACTTAACAGGACTTAGTCAATTTGTTTCGGAAACTTCAACGAAGTCTTCCTTATTCACGATGAGATCTAAATACGACCCTAGCTTTAAACTGAAGGTATGGGCTCCAGTTTTACGAACGTTACCTTCAAATCTACCACCACAAAACTTAGATTTGTCATTGAGGACCCTTCTAAAACTGGCAGAGGACATAAAGGGTGTGTATCCAAGAGCCGCGAATATAATTTTAAATAATCTGTAAGTGGATGATGTATTAGCGAAAGAAGAATCCATCAAAGTTTGTAAGGGATTAACTGCCGCTTTAGCCTCGGCTGGATTTCAACTCATGAAGTGGGCATCAAACGACCACAGGATTATCGATTCTGACACGAATTGAAGCCTGCTTGAACTCTAGACCCTTAAGTCCGTCTAGCGAGGATCCCAACGATTTGTCGCCACTTACTCCGGGTCACTTTCTCATAGGCACATCCATCCTTACTCCACCCGAACCTGACATTTCAGATACGGACATTAGTTTAGTTAACCGTTGGAAGCGACTCAAGGTTATATCGCAGTATTTTTGCAACCGGTGGAAATTAGAGTATTTTCATGAGCTTTACAGACGGACTAAATGGAAGTACGAGAAGGATAACGTTAAAGAACGGGACTTAGTGGTAGTAAAAGACGACAGGTTAGCTCCTCATGAATGGAAGTTAGGTCGCATTCAGAAAACGTACCCAGGAACGGACCAAAACACGAGGGTTGTAGACATTCGGACTGTTGGTGGCAACATAAGCAGACCCATCACAAAAATAGTTAAATTGTTCTCCGACTGACTAGTCGGTCTTCACGGGGAAGAAGAACTTTGTACTCGCATCTTGTTTTTTCTTTCAGATATGGCCGCCTACTTACCAAACCAGGATTGGCTATTGGCAGAACGCAGCCCCAGCCCAGCCCGTAGACAGCCCAACCAGTCCCATTCCAACGATCGAAGACCACGGAGTAGGTCCAATGCTAGGCAGCCACAGCACCGCGACAGACCCAGTCATTGGCAGCACTCTTGCGGCTTATGCCAGGAGGATCACGCCCTCAGGGCCTGCTCCCGGTTTCGCGACCAGACCCCCTTCCAACGATATGAAACATAAGAGCGCCGGGGTTACTGTCGAAACCGCCTCGCGCGGAGCCACCTGGCGCCTGACTGTCATTCATTAACCAGTTGTCGTAGATGTCAGAATCGGCACCACACTGCTGCACGGGCCATCGCAACTCGAGGAGAGGCCACTAAATATCAAGGTTGCCACCGAACCCGCCTTCGCCTGGGACCTTGTTTTTGTGCCAACAGCAATGGTGCGTCCACGGGTTGACGGGATCGCGGGATTTAAAATTGTCAGAGCCATCATCAGCCAGTCTGCGACAATGTCCAAGGTTTCCTACGCCGCTTTCCGTCGCATGGGCCTGCCGGCAAGGACGTACCAAGGGGAGCGTTTCACAAGCTTCACGGTACTGCCCCGACGACCCACTAGTACCTGGTCCCTCAAGGTCAACGCCCTTATAATTGACGACCTCCCCCGAAGGATATCTTATAGGCAACGGGAAATCGCGACGTCTGACGTTCGCGTCTAGCGGCGTGACGCTAGAATAGATTTTATTCATTTTTGCTCAGCGTCATACTCAAAATTTCTCTCTTGCTCTCAATTGAGTTGCCATATTTTAGGTAAAAATCAACAGTGCTACCAAATTTCAATGAGAATTTATATCAAAACATATGGCAGTACTGTTAAAAAAACAAATATTTTCAAAGATTGTGGATGTTTTTTTAATGAATTATTAATAAAATGGAAGAAAAATAATTTTTTCAATAATTTTATCCAAATTCCTTGATATTATTGTTTATTAAATAATAAATTGATTTTGGTTTGCACAACGTAAAATTTTCTGTCAGAAAATGAAAACAAATAATTGACATTTTGTGCCGCTAACGCTAACTCTTTCGTTTGGTTTTCACGCCGGCGAAAAAGTATGACGCTGACTCGTGACTCTCTGGTTGCGTTTAGACTCACAGTCGTTTACCGTGTGTTTCTTAGAGTCTAAACGCAACCATAGAGTCTAGAGTCAGCGACAGTCGTTTGCCGTGTGTTTCTTATAGGCAACGGGAAATCGCGACGGCTGACGTTCGCGTCTAGCGGCATGACGCTAGAATAGATTTTATTCATTTTTGCTCAGCGTCATACTCAAAATTTCTCTCTTGCTCTCAATTGAGTTGCCATATTTTAGGTAAAAATCAACAGTGCTACCAAATTTCAATGTTTTTTAATGAATTATTAATAAAATGGAAGAAAAATATTTTTTTCAATAATTTTATCCAAATTCCTTGACATTATTGTTTATTAAATAATAAATTGATTTTGGTTTGCACAACGTAAAATTTTCTGTCAGAAAATTCAAACAAATAATTGCGTTTAGACTCTTAGAGTCTAAACGCAACCAGAGAGTCACGAGTCAGCGTCATACTTTTTCGCCGGCGTGAAAACCAAACGAAAGAGTTAGCGTTAGCGGCACAAAATGTCAATTATTTGTTTTCATTTTCTGAAAATTTTACGTTGTGCACACCAAAATCAATTTATTATTTAATAAACAATAATGTCAAGGAACTTGGATAAAATTATTGAAAAAACTATTTTTCTTTCATTTTATTATTAATTCGTTAAAAAACATCCACAATCTTTGAAAATTTTTGTTTTTTAACAGCACTGCCATATGTTTTGATATAAATTCTCATTGAGATTTGGTAGCACTGTTGATTTTTACCTAAAATATGGCAACTCAATTGAGAGCAAGAGAGAAATTTTGAGTATGACGCTGAGCAAAAATGAATAAAATCTATTCTAGCGTCATGCCGCTAGACGCGAACGTCAGCCGTCGCGATTTCCCGTTGCCAATAAGAAACACACGGCAAACGACTGTCGCTGACTCTAGACTCTATGGTTGCGTTTAGACTCTAAAAAATGCAATTTTCGCACACCAACACACATATGTTTATATAGCCACCGGTAAATTCCAATGCTGGATTCCAGTAAATAGGCATTGTTACAGCTCAAACTGGTTTGCTGTGACAATGCAAATTCGAAACTGACCTTTTAGTTTCGTTTCGGTTTTTTTAATTGCGCGCAACTAACAGTGCATTAAAACTTATGTCTAGAATTGTGCTAATTAAAATTTAAGTGAAACAAAAAACCCAATACTCTAAAACTTAAGCCTAAAATTATATACCTAAAACTGAATAGATTTACCTAAATAAATTGAAATGTTAAACCTAAAATAAATTATCCTAAACCTAATTAAAACCTATTGTGAATAATCTAAACATAACTTAAAGACAAAAAACCCTATGTTCTGTAAAAAATACCCAACCCAATAAGAATAAAAGCCAAAGTGAAATGAACCACAATACTAAACAGAACAAAAAATATCTTTATATTAAAAAGGAAGTCAAGAGTGAAAAAAGGTTTAAAGGTTAAAAGTACAAAGGCTAAAGTTAGAAAACAGAAGCCATGGCCCAAATATCAGGTAATTCAGGTGAATTTCTGAAAATGTACAACCCTGCAAATACATTTTCTGCCAAAAGCTGTTTTGTGGCGATTTCATCTAAACAAGTATAAGTATTTATTTTTTACGCCATTTGATATTAATTTTGTGTATTTTAGGAAAACTTTTATTTTTTTTTAAATTATATCGATGTCTTTGCCAAAGCTAACTATGGTAGTTTTTTTAATTCAATATATCTAAAAAATCTAGAAAAATTGCGGAATTTAGGAGACCCATATCTCAGAAAGCATGTATTTATTTGATAACAATATTATAATTATAACAATAATATAATATAACAATAATTAGAACAATATTATAATTTGGATTTAAACGTTTTAAATTGATACCCACATTGCCTTAAAAATCATGAGAAAATACAGGGATCCCAACGGAACTTTGGAGGCCCATACACCCCAAGGTCTACATGTGGTAAAAATTTCAACACGATCCGCGAGGGGGCCATAAATTAGCCACAATAAATTAGCTCTAATAGGAGACCAACATATCTTTTCGCGTCATTTTTAGGGAACACCCATTAATCTCTTCTTATGTTTATTTGCAAAATTTCTTATCTGACATAAAGTGGACTCGATGGTATGAAATTCCTTTTTGGATCATGACCATTTGAACAAAAATTCACTATTAATTTCATTGTGTTGCTCATAGAAGCGTCGTTGATTGAAATAAAAAAAATGACAAGCATGCACGTATAAGTCCCAATTGAGATTAGGCGAGTTTACTTCCGGCAAGGCTTTGTTTGTAGGAGAGATGGGTAAGTCCTACAGAAATGGGAAAAAAATTGCAAGTACCAGCAATTTTCTAGCAATTCGTTTTGTGTATTTTGTTTGTAGTGTCAGTTTCCACAAAAATAAAAAAGCATTCACAATTATTTGGCAAATTTTTTGTTTTCTCTTTTGAAATTTTCGCTTGCTTTTCCACTAGCAAATTTTTCTTTGCCAAATTTGCGAATCAAAATACAAAAGAAAAAAAACATCAAAAGTGTTTACATTTTAAAAGAATTTTTTAATATTTTATTTATTCTTTTATATATTTTGTTATATAAATTGCAAAAAATAAAAATTAAATTTCACTTGCACAAATTAAAACAACAGGTTGGTAAACAAATCCCGGCTATGTGTCAGTAAAACGAACATATTAAAAAGGAAATGTCAACAAAATTGTTTTCAACGAACAAAGTAAAAGCAGAATTTGCGTGTACCGCAAATTCTGAACAGGCAAAGTTTTGTTTTTCTTCATCGCATCCCTCTCGCTAACAAACTCAGAAATTGCCTGTTGGAAAGCAGACTAAAGAAATTCGAAAGTCGATTAAAAATCGACTTCGACTTTTTGACTTTTCAATACAAAAATTTGATTAATCGATTAGTCGAAAGTCGATTTACTTATCCCTATTAGGTTCATTTCTCAACGATTAACCTCAACTTTTAAAGTCTCCTGTGGTAATATTAAATAATGCGATTTACAAACCGTTTATTTGCCCAACATTTGGGATGGACTTTTAAAAAACATTGGCAGACACAAGGGAAGCGAATTCCAAATGATACTGGTGCCGTAAGTGATTTGGAAAAAGTTGGTATATTGGTAAAAAGTCCTAGCGATGTTATTACCGTTCGAGAAAGGTAAGTAAATTATTCGTTCTTGGTGTAATGTTAATTAAAAATCATTTTTTCTAGCTTAAAAACAAATGAAATATTTACAAATAGTAACTTAGCCTCGGTAGAGAGACATGAGCAACGATGTTACATGTATGCAAATCACAATGTTTTATTAGAGGGTTTACTGCAAGCACAAGTTTTAACAAATACAGTGAAAATTCATGGACTGCCAAAACCACTACAGGAGTTAATAGATAATATAAAGATTCCAAGCAGCGTTGAGCGAAATGTGGAACAAGCTGTTTTGAACTCGGATATTTATGACGCAGAACAAACTTTATTGTCCAGGAAACAAAACCCGAATCGCCCGGGTTATAAATATCCAAGAACGTATGGCCAATCACAGCTACGGCGTAAGTAAGTACATTAGATTTTTCCTGAAAATAGTTTTTGATACTATATTTATCACAGCCGAGTTTTATTAAATAAACTTCTAAATGAATGCGAAAAATTGTCGAGTGCCGATGTATCAACAAACCGGCGAATTATTGATGATGCGGTTTATAAAGTGACATTGCCAATAAATGAGTGTTTGCTCCAAATGAACATTACAGCTAATAAGATTATTACAACTCAAAAACCTATTGAACCACTTAAGGGGAGATTTGAATCTGAGCTGCCGGAGTTATACCCTACTAAAAGTACCATCTCCTTACCGCATGGAAACTGTTATACTCTAGAAACCAAATGTCGTAAGTAACGTGTTACCATATTATTTTGTGTACAATGTGTAGAATAATTTATTCACAGCACTAAGCAATGGAAAGTATTCCAACCCACATACTGTTATAACATTCTTTGACAAGGAAAACTTAAGAAATGTTCATGGAACAACTACTACTGGATCACAGTTTCAAAGCCGCACTTTACTTTCTGCCTTTGCTGTTGCAGCAACAAGAGCGAAACAATTATATGGAGTAACTATTTATATAAATTTAGTCTATACTTTCGTATAAAACAATTTATTTTCAGGACACCAACATAGAAAAAATACCAAAACCTATTGTTATTCAAAGTGTCCAAACGGATGGACGGACTTTTCATTTTGGAGTATTCCAGTTAAATACATTGATTATCGATGGGAAAACAGATTCGAAAAATTATTGGTTCCAGGAGGAAAACATTGATTTATATAAACATTGCAGCTACATAAATGGTCAGCCTCGCTTAGATGGTTGCGACAACAATGTGATCCGAAACCTTGCTGCTTTCTACAATAATATATAGATATTGAATGCAACTTTAACAAAAATATTAGAAACTCTATATTTGTTGTATATGAAATCGTACCATATTTAAGAATATAAAGTCAGCTCTTTTTTCAAGTCCAATGTTAAACGTTTGGACTTTGTTTACGTTTAATTAGGTTACCTTCATTAAAAAGTAGACGTATTGTGTTGAACACTATGATGGTACAAAAAATATTAAA
Source organism: Musca vetustissima (assembly GCF_032173495.1). Lineage (NCBI taxonomy): Eukaryota > Metazoa > Arthropoda > Insecta > Diptera > Muscidae > Musca > Musca vetustissima. The sequence continues at coordinate 45,494 of NW_026885404.1, read as the reverse complement.
TATCCTCTGATTTCATAATTTCATCTATTAGAATAAATGTTCCTTTTCGATCTAGTATAAATTTTGCAAGAACGCTGAACTTATAAAATCTAATATAATATCATTTTTAAATGAGTAGTGCAACTTTATAATAAACTGGCTGTTGAAGTAGATTCTTTTCTATTCCTTCTCATATTCCACCATGATGCGGATTATGGTGTGTACGTGATCCCTTCGAAAGGGGAGGTCGCCCACTCGGTCGGCAGGGGTGGGAAAGTGAGGCGTGGGAACGTTCGAACAAAAAAATGGAAGTCACAATAATCGATTTTGACAGAGGCAGCTGATATCCCTGGATGGCCTTATTGTTGTAGCAGCCCTATTGCTTTTACTCAATGGGCTGAGGTAACAGACGTTGACCGAGTATAAGTAGGGTCTTTCAGATCGTAGACCACTCTGTCATGAAAACGGGATGAACTTATTAGAACGCCTTGGTGTCAAATAAATAAAATTACACGCTATGGTGTCTGTCAGTGGTTTATTGTTTGCTCTAAATAGGACATCAAAAATAATCATCATTATTCCATAGTGCAATTCATGTTAGAATTATAAAAGGTAACAGCAAAACCCAGCTGATTTGATTACAATGTAATTATAGTGTGAAATCAGTACTTCCGGATTATGGGGCTCCAAATGTCCAAAAACACCACCCACTTCTTATTAAATATTATTAAGACTACCACTCCGAAACATTTGAAATGTTTACTGCTGATAGTCCTTTTTGAGGAGAACTTCATACATCCGGAAATATGCGGTTCCAAATTTTTAAAAATAAGGCAATATGGTTTTTAATTGTTTGCTTTAAGGATTTTTATTTGATTGCCTTAAGGGACTCAGTTCGGATTGTTCTGGTTCAGCCCAGGGGGGTTACTCTGTATTGCGTTGCGAAAGCAAGTGCGATGCGAAAGCTAAATGCGTTAAGAGTACAATTTGGTACTCTGTAACGTTCGCGCAAACGCATTCGCAAACTAAATTGAAAATAGGGCAACACTGTCGCCACAATGTAAACAACGAAGAATGACAAAAGGAAACGTCAAAAATTTTTAAATGAAAACATATTTTTGTGTGGTACGAGTGTTTTTTTAAACAAAAATGATGAACGAATTAAAAAAAAAAGAATTTTATGAGATCTATCAAATATACTCTCCCTAAGTGACCACGGGTATGAAAATATAAGTACGAATTATGTGACAAATGTTTTCAAATATTTAATTTTTATAGATTTATATAAAATGTCTCAATAAATATTCGTTTATGTATTTTTTAAACGCTCGTCGTTTCAAATAGATCCACAACAATTCCAACTCCAATAAAAGAGGCCGCTGCTTTGAAATTGCTTGGACCTTTAATGGAGCTTACTTATATGTTTCGCTTCCTTTGCGTTTGCTATTTTGTTAACGCAAGATATTTGCGCTTAACGAACGAGTTTGACATGCGTTTTCGTATTACAGAGTGCGGTTATGCTACATTTGCGTAAAGTAGATGCGAAAGGAGATACGAAAACGAATTAGAGAGTACCAATTACGCGATGCGTTACAATTTTTCTCACGCATCGCAATACAGAGTAGCCCCCAGGTACGTATACTGTATCTGATTACACAAAGATTTTACTAGATTTTACTGGATGTCAATTCCACGTGAATTTACTCGCTATTTCCCTCCGACTTATTCTGAACAACATTTCCTGTGAATTTTTTCGCATTCTCGCTTTCGCCTTATTCTGAATGAAGTTCGAAAGCGAAAAAATCTGGGGGGTTACTCTGTATTGCGATGCGTGAGAAAAATTTTAACGCATCGCGAAATTGGTACTCTCTAATTCGTTTTCGTATCTCCTTTCGCATCTAGTTTACGCAAATGTGGCATCACCGCACTCTATAATACGAAAACGCATGTCAAACTCGTTCGTTAAGCGCAAATATCTTGCGTTAACAAAATAGCAAACGCAAAGGAAGCGAAACATATAAGTAAGCTCAATTAATTTTTTTATTTTTATATAAATTGTAAATTATTTTAAGTAAAAGGCAAAAAAGTCACAGTTGCAGACTCAGCAACGTCAGTTCCTACTTAAGTATTTTATGGGGCAACACAGTGATTTGGCAAAGGGACAGTTACACAAAAGATGTTTAAAAAGTAATGTATTATATTTTTTATATATATAAATGTGAAACTATGTGTGCATATTTACAGGTTGGTGTTGATAACCACCTTGTCCAAGCAATTTCAAAGCAGCGGCCTCTTTTATTGGGATTGGAATTGTTGTGGATCTATTTGGAAAGACGAGCGTTTAATAAATACATAAACGAATCTTTATTGAGACGAACATTTTGTATAAATCTATAAAAATTAAATATTTGAAAATGTTTGTCACATAATTCATTTATTTTAATACCCGTGGTCACTTAGGGAGAGTATATTTGATCGATCTCATAAATTTCTGTTTTTGTTTTTAATTCGTTCATCATTTTTGTTTAAAAAAACACTCGTACCACACAAAAAAATGTTTTCATTTAAAATTTTTTGACGTTTCCTTTTGTCATTCTTCGTTACTGTTTACTTTGTGGCGACAGTGATTTTTGATTTAGTTTGCGAATGCGTTTGCGTGAGCGTTACAGAGTACCAAATTGTACTGTTAACGCATTTAGCTTTCGCATCGCACTTGCTTTCGCAACGCAATACAGAGTAACCCCCCTGCTTTGGGGGAAAATTAGGTATTCTGGATTACAGGAAGTAGGAGAATGAGATGAAATTTTGTGCGAAATTTTTCGCTAATAAATCTAAGGGGGTTGGTTGCAAAAACATAAGCAATAAATATTTATATAAAAAATATTTACACAATACTTATTCTATGACGATTTAGAATATTATAAATGATAGTAAGCAAATTTTTAAATGGAAAACAACACATAAAGTGCCATTGGAAATCCTATTGATAACGATGCCTGCTGAACAAAATATTGCCAAGGAGTGTATGAAGGTAATAAGGAATATTTAAGTCGAGTTTCATGCATTTTGGAGGCGAAATACAGACATTTTGAGAGAGGATCTGTCTCTCCGTCTCTCAAGAAAAAATAAAAAATTATGAAAGAACAAAATTAAAGCTAAAAAAAAAATTTTTCAAATTTATCGTGTGCATGATTTGAAGGATGAAAAAAGGAGTAGGAGCAAATCATAACTGGCAACTTTAAGAATTTGGGGAGATAAATGTAGAAATTAAATAAAAAGGCACACAATTATGTAGTGAAATAATAAACTGTGAATTAACTCAATCGCAGATGATCTTTCCATTATTCGTTGTGTTTTTATCATCATAAAAAATGTTCTTTTATTTGTAATCTATTGTAGTTGTTGCACCAAATTGCATCAAAACAATGAACAGCTGTGCCATATTGTAGGTTTGCCATAATTTTTAACTTTAATTTATTTTCTTTTAATTACAGAGCATTTATACAGCGGATTATTGATATTTCACATTTGTATTGTTATAAAGTTTAAATAACAATAAAAAGTAAACATTTTTAATAAAAAAAATCAATAAATAAAATATTGAAATATATTACACAATTAAATTACAATGGGGCAACACACATTGCAACTTAAATTACAATATGGCCACACACACATTACAACTTAAATTACAATATGGCAACACAAATCTTTTTTTCAACCACCATTTTCGAAAACTCAAATCCCCATCTCGCATTTTTTGCATCTCCCTATGCATTCAGAATAAGTCGAGAATGTGAAAGCGAAAATTTTTTTACATGCGTGATATCTCCCAACGAATATCCACAATAAGGCTGTATACTTCTTAAGAAATGGGGTTGGGAAAAAATCGGCTGGGGCCGGGGATTTGGTCATATAGCTTATTAAATACTGCTCGTGTAGTCCAATGTTCCCACCTGTCCATATGTGAAAGTCTTAAATCCCCGGCCGAGGCCAGCTACATAAAACAAATTTAAAGAAAATTCTGCTCGCGTAGCCCAAAAGGAAGTGTCAACAAAATTGTTTTTAACGAATAGAGTAAAGCAGAATTTGCGGTACAGGCAAAGATTTGTTTCTCTTCCTCGCACCCCTCTTGCGAACAAACTCAGAATTTGCCTGTGGAAAGGGGGACTTAGCCCATTTTTTCATCTGTCGATAGACAGTCTTAAATCACTAAAAGTAGTTAAATCTCGGGATTATATATGTTGTTGAAATCACGTATGGTAAAAATTTTAAAATGATCTGAGTGGTGTCAATAAAGTGCATCAAATCGAGAAAGCAAAACTTTTTTTAATGGAATTACTCGCAATTTCCAGCATTTTTATATGTGTTACACATACATATAACTGCAAATGACTCTATTAGAGGAAAGAAAAATACTACATATTTCAAATTAATAAAATTTTATGATCATTTCTTTGTTTTGTTTACATTTTTCGATTAAATGACATTGACACTAGTATTATTTACAACAACAAATTTCCATATGGTTGTTGTAAAACAACACTTGCAAATAAAATGTCATTGGAAATCCTATTGATAACGATGCATCTTAAGATATCACGGTACAATTATAAAAGGTAACAGCAAATCCCAACGTAATACTAATGTCAATATGAATATGACAAATTATGTTTTTAAAAATCACCCAACTGGAAAATAGGGAACGCATACAATTTGAAATTGTTCTTTATTAAATGTGCGTTGGGAATGTTTGAGGAAGCCAATCTTTCTTCATGGAATTACCCGCAATTCCCTGTATTTTCATATGCGTTACATATAAGTTACCGAAATAAACATTCGTCGCTGAGAAATGCTTGTTTAGCATTTTCCCACAATAAATGGCTGTAAGTGCATCGTCGGCACTTTTTGAAAAAGCACCACCATGAAATGAAAGACAAAACTAAGACTCGGCAGTCTTCCATCGAAACTCAAACTTAAAACAAGCAGCACCAACAAGTAAAGGAACTTGAGCAGCAACAACAACAATAACAACAACATTCAACAATCAACGTTATTCTAATAATAATTTTAATAACTAATACTTAAGAAACAACAACAATTAATATTATTCTAATAATTTTAGTGAAACACTTAAAACTTAATAAATAATAACACTGTGCTACAAAATAACAAAAAATTTTTTTTCAGGGGTTCTATTGTACCAATTCAGTTTAGTTGGAGTCCCTGGATCACGAAAATACCTTTGGTTTTTCTGGGTCACTTCGAAAATTAATTTTATAACGGTAAATATGGAGATAAACGTAGTTTCGTGGATTTTCCATTTGAAAATTGAATAACTTATTTACTTTATAACGGATTTATATTATTCTTTTTTCTTTCGAATACTACAATTTTTCCTTTTAAACAAGATATATATTTGGTAAATCGGTTGAGGATTGGCTGAGTTACAGCGGTTGAAATGTGGAAAAATACGCATAAAATGACAAAATTTATTTTTCTTCGGACTGTACGATGAAATTATGATATCAAGTCATATAAGTTTTATTATATTACGGGGAAGAAAATTAAATTAGCTTTCGAAAATGATAAAAATCAAAAAAATCGGTTAAAAAATGAATGACTTATACACAATTTTGTATTGATTCTATGCATATTCTCTAAAGGAAATATGGGTCTGTATCGTTTCCTGTTACAAACCGTTATGTTTGCAACAGGCAAAGGGAAACGAGATAGACCCATATTCCCTTTAGAGAATATGCATAGAATCAATACAAAAAGGTGTATAAGTCATTCATTTTTTAACCGATTTTTTTGATTTTTATCATTTTCGAAAGCTAATTTTAATTTTCTTCCCCGTAATATAATAAAACTTATTTGGCTTGATATCATAATTTCATCGTACAGTCCGAAGAAAAATAAATTTTGTCACTTTATGCGTATTTTTTCACATTTCAACCGCTGTAACTCAGCCAATCCTCAACCGATTTACTAAATATATGTCTTGTTTGAAAGGAAAAATTGTACTCTTCGAAAAAAAAGAAGAGTATAAATCCGTTATAAAGTAAATAAGTTATTTAAGTTTCAAATGGAGAATCCATGAAACCGTGTTTTTCTCTATATTTACCGTTATAAAATTAATTTTCGAAGTGACCCAGAAAAACCAAAGGTATTTTCGTGGTCCAGGGACTTCAACTAAACAGAATTGGTACATTAGAACCCCTGAAAAATTTTCGTGTCGCACAGTGTAATTAAATAAAGATAATTAAGAAATCAAAATAAATAACTGGCGCCCAACGATCAATAGAATCCATGTAAGTAGAGTAATCATTCCTCAAGAAAAAAAAACTTAAAAAAGTGACCGAATTATGAACGCGGAACAAATCAAACAAATTGTGGATGCTGCTGTAAGTGCAGCACTCCAAGGGCAGCGTGCCATTATAGACTCGGAAAATAAGGCTTTAAAAGATCAAATTAGTGAACTGACGAGGAAAATATGTGTTATGCAAACTCCGTCGTCATCCGTAGAGACGTACGAAGAAATTAAAATCACCAGCTCGATCGGTACGGATAACCTCGATGCTGTGAAATCTCTTCCAGAGTTTAATGGAACAAGGGAAAAGTACGTATCATGGCGGGCCGCAGCAAAAGCTGCGCATAAGATTCATAAAAATACCGTGGGGACGGCAAGGTATTATCAGGCTGTTCTGATAATAAAAAATAAAATTGTTGGCAATGCTAATGACGTCTTAGCACGTCTTGATTTTACTTACGCTGATAAAAGACCCATATATTTAATCGAACAAGAACTGTCCACATTAAGGCAGGGGGAATTGTCAATTTCAGAATTTTATAGTGAAGTAGAAAAAAGAGTGGCTATGTTAGTGAATAAAACTACACTGACATACGGGACAATACGCAACTGACTATTAACCTTAATACAAAATACAGACAAGATGGTCTGCGCATTTTTATTTCAGGATTAAAATAACCACTTTGTGACATTCTGTTTTCGTCTCGTCCCGAGGACATCGAATATTTACTGATTTTTTTGTTCTTCCTAGTTTGGAGACGTTTGATGGGATAATCGGACTCGACATTTTAAAAACTTTGAACGCATCAATAGACCTGGGAAAATCGAAAATTTTTTATGCAAATAACGTCGAACCACTTTACTATGATTCATGTAAAGATGTTAATTTTTAGAACTAAATTCTTTAGCAGTTCCATTAGGTATTAGAGGAAAATTTGATGATATGATTCAAAGAAATATTAAAGCATTTGCGGATCCTGACGAAGCACTTGCTTATAATACTAATGTAATTGCTAATATTAGAACTACTGACGAAGAGCCGGTTTACTCAAGGCTTTACCCCTACCCATTGGGTGTAAGTGATTTTGTCAAAAACGAAGTTGAGAATTTACTAGCCAACGGTATTATTAGAGATTTTGTCTAATTTGGGTGGGGCCAAGTATTTTACACCCCTAGACCTAAAATCCGGTTTCCATCAAATAGAGCTAGCTGAGCGGGACAGAGAAAAGACAGCATTCTCCGTGAGAAATGGAAAATACAAGTTTTGTCGTTTGCCATTTGGCTTAAAAAACGCACCTAGTATTATTCAGCGTGCCATTGATGATGTTCTACGAGAACATATCGGGAAGTGTTGCTTCGTCTATACTGATGATGTAATTATCTTCCCGACGTCCGAGGAAAATCATATTCGGGATGTGGAATCAGTTCTAAAAAGTCTTTTAGAGGCAAATATGAAAGTTTCAGCGGAAAAATCGAAATTTTTCAGACAAGAAACAGAATATCTCGGATTTATGGTAACAACAAATGGCATAACAACCTGTGCTGATGAAGTAAATGCTATGAAAAATTTTCCACAACCCACAACGCTACGTGGGGTTCGTTCTTTTTTAGGTTTAGCAGGGTACTACAGATGTTTTATTAAGGATTTTGCAAAAATCGCAAGACCTTTAAGTAGTATTCTAAGAGGAGAATTTGGCAATGTCTCTGCGTCTCAGTCAAAGAAAATAAAAACTACTCGGAACGATGAACAAATCCATGCATTTAATGCATTAAAAATTATTTTGATATCGGAAGATGTGTTATTAAACTATCCTGATTTCAAAAAACCATTTGACTTGACAATTGATGCTTCTTCGCACGCTATCGGAGCTGTTTTATCCCAGGGTAGAAGAACGATTACAATGATATCGCGGACACTGTCTGATGCCGAAGAGAATTATGCTACAAACGAACGTGAACTTCTTGCAATAGTTTGGGCTTTAAAAACTCTCCGGAACTACTTGTATGGCGTTCAAGACATTCGTGTTTTTGCCGATCACAAACCTTTAACAATCACAAACATCCTAAAATAGGATTAGGCATTTGAAGGCTTTCGTGGATGAATGCAATGCCAAGGTCTTTTATAAGCCAGGCAAAGATAATGTTGTAGCAGACGCTCTTTCCAGGCAGCAAATTAACACCTTGAGCGACAATTCCAGTGTTATAACCGAAGCAACAGTTCACAGTGAAGCTTCATTTACAAACACAATATTATCGGTAGATAAATTTGTAGCAAAATTGGCTAAGAAATGGAAATTTGACCATAGAATCCGCCACAAATTTGAAGAAAAAAACAAGGAGTGGTTAGACGGATAACTTTTATTAGTTAATCCTCCGACTTTTAACTTTTATTAGATAATCCTCTGACTAATGTTATCCAAATGAAGTCCAATTAACGAACTATTCAGCTCAAGTGACTTTACAAGATATGGTAGATCATATTGTTACGCGCCTCGAAGATGCTCATTTTTCTTTCAGAATTTAATGTTGCTGAACGGAGTGAGCAGAATCTCATTTCTTGCGGGCTCAAAATCGATGTTGAATCTTTTATGGGATATGCTTTACAGAACGCAGAACTTTTTATCATATTGTATCCTTGGTTTTATATGCCGTGTTCCATACATAAAATCGTAATACATGGAGCCGATATAATTAAAGTATCACCACTTCAATTAGGAAAAATGTCGGAAATGGAAGCCCGGCGAAGATTACCGCAATTTCCATGAGCACCATACGCGAAAGACATCCCGATTAAATATAATGAAAGACTTAATGCATGCGCTTTTGTGTTGATCAGATCCCTTGATTTCAAATTTACGCAAACCACAAGGCCACCAAAAAAAGAAAGATGCCGATAATGATATTTTACAACCTTTGTCAGAACATTGTGTATCCAAATCGGAATAAGAAACTATTATTGCAATAGTAATAATAGTTTCTTATTTCGATTTGTATTTTTTCCTTTTTTTTGATTTGTAATTAACTTTTTGTTATGAAAACATCTGATATTTATGAAGTCTTAATAAGGCCAAGAATATTATTAAAAAAATTAATAAATGTTTAAAAAAATGTTTTTATTATTAAAGTTTAATTAAGAATGAGAATAATTAAATATTGAAATAAACAATGTCTAAAAAATGAAAAAAATTGCAACTTTAAAAAAATATATATATATATATATGGGCAATATTGCCAATTTTTTAACATAGCTGAAGCGGAGGTTCACCCCTTTATAACTCGGGAATTACTTAAGTATATGAAAAAAAGTGAATAGTTTTGGGTTAATTGATCTGTCGTTGCAAACTGCTCATGATATTGACCTCCAAACTTTATTCTGGTGGAAGCTGTGTCTACTTTAATGTAAAAAAATGTGTAAAAACAGGTTGAGGCGAACCAGTTTTTTTATGTTCTCTATCGATTTGTGATTAAGCCACTCATTTCACGGTCTTCGTGTCAAAGTAAAACTAGAAGCCAACAAAATGGGGGCTACGCCCTTTATGTATCATTTTTCAAAATTTTAACTGTATCTACCTTTAAATGATGCTGACATTTTGAAGCTCGATTTTGAGTGTTTTTTGAATTTTACTTCTAGCTTTAATACGCAAACAGGAATTTCTAAAAATCGATTATAAGATTATTGTAGTCGTGAATCTGCGTAATTTGATATATATTTTGTGTATGTTGTATGCACAGCTTCAGAGTAATACTCATCCGAAAGTGAAAATTTTGTGCGATCAAATTTCAAAAAAACATATTTTTCGGGTCAAATTTGTAGATCTCTCAACTGAATGATACGGGTACCCGCGATCAGTAAAGTTTTTTACGTTTCGGATGATATAAAATCTTCTTCCTGAAAATCCATCAATTAGAACGGCGGGAACTGGCCTTCCAAAAACACGAATTTTGGAAAATTTTTTTTTTGAAAATATCGCGGATTTATTTGCGTTTTCTGTGGATCATTTCCACTTCAATAAATGACCTCATACGGATTGTGATCTTTTTCAAAAAGAGAACTTTAAAAACTTCAGCCGAAAGAGAGATGTACCCAATTTATCTCAAAAATAGTTTTAGCTGGCACATCCATGGTTCTTAATGGACCACATTGAAATCGGTATAGATCGATGCATTTTTTTAGGGTGCACACCGAAATCGGATGCGCGTTAATGGCATATGGAGTTTTCGGAAATTATTCGCGTTTTACGATTTTTTGGGTACTTCAATGTAACGTGCGGCACATCTTAGCCGTCAAATGAAATTTCGCAAAATATATATGGATTGGAAGATAAACTTCAGTACTTCCTGGAAACCGCATGCGCATCAAATGATTTTGAGAATTACGCGATTTAGACCCAATTTATCTCAAAAATAGTGTGAGCTGGCACATCCATGGTTCTTAATGGACCACATTGAAATCGGTATAGATCGATGTATTTTTTTAGGGTGCACACCGAAATCGGATGCGCGTTAATGGCATATGTAGTTTTCGGAAGTTATTCGCGTTTTACGATTTTTTGGGTACTTCAATGTAACGTGTGGCACATCTTAGCCGTCAAATGAAATTTCGCAAAATATATATGAATTGGAAGATAAACTTCAGTACCTCCTGGAAACCGCATGCGCATCAAATGATTTTCAGAATTACGCGATTTATACGCAATTTAAAATGTCTATTTCATAATATTATTTTATTTTAAGATTTATTCCTATTTATAGCATTCTAAGATTTATCGGAAGGGTCTTGATATAATCCGCAAGGCGTACACTTATACACAAAAAGTGATTATTATTATATATGTAAATTTTTCCGCGAAAATCGGGTAAAATAGCAGAATAACCCCAACATTTTTTTCTGAAATTTCTTGTATATAATTAAAAAAATAAATATGATGACATTATTTTTTCGAACCAAATACAAATATTTTCCCTCAATATATTCGTTTGTTGTTGCTTTGATTTAGAAACCACTACGCGGACTTGTGTGATTTTGATATCATTTGATTCACCATGGTGTTTAGATTATGTAGATATTTTTAAATTAATTTTTAGGGGTGTGTATGTCATTAATATAATGAAAATATTGATGTAATTTCCTATATATTTTTATTTTTCTCATATTTCGCGAAGATCTGCAACTTTATCGCGATTATTATTATATATTCATATTCTTATTTTACGGAGGAAGATGTATATCAACGTTTTTGGTCAATATAATAAACGGCGAAATTTTAAGATTTTTTTCTTATGCCCAAAATTAAAATCTCGATAACTATTGCGCGCATCAACCAAAAATTTGATCGCGAACGGTTTCGGAGACAGAACATTTTTCTCTATATGTGTACCGAAAATCATTGATGTGCCACAAAAACAAAAAAGCTGATTTTTTGAAAATGGAATATTAAAAAATTGGCAATATTGCCCATATATATAAATACATTAATTTTTTTTTGTTTAACTCTGTAGCTTAATCTATTTTCAACTAAAAAAAAATATTACAAAAAATAAAATACAAAATCCCTAAGTGTTATTAATTAAACGCCGCTAGATGAGCCTTTTCGCCCACTATGCAGGGCTTGGGTGTTCTTTCATCCGAAATTACATATGTTGCGTTTCTTATCTCTGAGCTGAGAGATCCTATAGTATATAAGTATAGCGAAATGGTGGCTTCCTCCAATATTAGTGAGAGATCCTATAGTATAGTATATAAGTATAGCGAAATGGTGGCTTCCTCCAATATTAGTCGTTAGTACAATCCACGAAATATTTAGTAGTGAGTTTGTGAAAGATAGATCTAGGACTGAGCCTGAGATGTCGCTGAAATTCCGTGAAATTCCATCATTTAAACTTCTAAAAGTATATTTCGGAATCAAATCATAATTGAGGAAGGAACTGTAAAAGGTGTGAAATGTTATATCATGTTTGGGAAGAAAACTCGATATTTTATTACTTTTGAAAATGACAGAGACTTATTTGAGATGTTGCAACAAGTTGTGAAGCCAGATGTTGTAAACACAATTTATTGCGATCTACCAACGTTGGCAAGAATTCAACATAAGTTAATTGAGCTTTTCCCAGGTGTTAAATTCAGATATTCGAAATCATTTGTCACCGATATCACGAACCTGAATGATCAAAAGGAAATCATTGCGGCAGAATACAACAAATATTAAATATATTTTAGAGGATTATTTTTTTCCAAAAATGGGTAAAAAGCCAAAGAATTCGTAACAAACTGCCGAATTTGTTTGCAATCAAAATATAATCGACAACCTACCAAATATCAGATAGCTCAAACTCCCATCCCAACAAAGTGTGGAGAAATCCTCCACATTGACATTTATTCCACGGATTCTAAACACTTTCTCACATGCATTGACAAGTTCTCTAAATTTGCTGTAGTTCAGCCACTGTGATCGAGAACTATAGTAGACGTACAGCCCCTACTTCTCCAGATTCTAAATTTGTATTCTAATACAACGACTATTTACTGTGACAACGAAAAGGCATTCAATTCAAACACAATAAAGTCGATGTTGAAGAATATGTTCAACATTGAACTTGTAAATGCGCCTCCATTACATAGAACTTCTAACGGACAGGTGGAACGTTTCCATAGCACCCTTACCGAAATCGCTCGCAGTCTGAAACTTTAGAGATTATTAGATGATACAGAAGAAGTTATATTCATGGCTACAATAGAGTATAACAGATCCGTACATTCAGTGATTGGGAAAAAACCTATTGAAGTATTTCGTACAAACGATTTCGACGGATAAGTTGTAAATCGGCTTTAAAGTGCTCAGCAGAAAGATCTGACACTATATAATGCAAGCCGAAGAACTCAGATATATGAATCAGGAGATAAAGTTTTGGTTAAGACCAACAAAAGATTGGTCAATAAACTTACTCCTTTATATGTCGAAAAAGATGTTCAACAAGATCTAGGAACTACTCTATTAATAGGAGGGAGGGAGGACCCTTATAAGGACAATATAAGAACCTAAACTGAGTTAATTATTTTTTTCTTTTTCCTTATTTTTTCTTATCTTAGGTTGACTTTCGGATTTATAAGCCTTTTGGCTCAACCGCCGAGATTCTTGACTATAATAATGCGAATTATATTCCAATTTATGATGGAAATTTAATAGTTTTTCAAGAATACGGATACCTTAAGCACATTACGAACTTGACACTATATTCGAACATGAAGGATGAGGCGGCCAATGCATGCAATTTATTCCCGGAGTCGCATATGAAAAAAATTATAAAAGCAGATTTGGACGAAATTGACAGACTATTGAATTTAGTAAATTTACACCATAGGTATAAAAGGGGATTAAATGCCCTAGGGACTGTTTTCAAATACATCACTGGAACCCCAGACCATGATGATTTTGAAAAATTACAAGAAATTTCGGATCAAATTATAGACCAAAACAATAGACAGATTAACATTAAGACGGCAGTGCAGCTGCAAATAGATGAACTCTCTAAAAAACTTTATCAGATTTTGGCAATAGAAAAAAAGGAAAGAATTAATACGGGAAACTTGTTTGATTTATTACTATCGAGAAATAGAGCCATTATTTCTGATCTTAATGGCATAATTCTGTCACTCACTTTAGCCAAAATCGGTCTTATTAATCCGGCCATTTTGGATGCCCAAGAAATAAAACTTATGTAGACGAATGATTACTCTACCGCGGATATTTTAAGAGTATCTAATATTAAAGTTATTCAAGTAGATAACGTATAAAATGTAGAAAACTTATCATCTTCCCTGTAGCTCATAATAACAAGATTCTTCACCTTGAAGAATCAACAATTGCCGTCTGTAAAAATTTTACAATTGCCGTTAAAAATTGTACTGCAACCATCCCCACATTTTGTCTACCTTCATTGGCATCGTCATGTGCTTTGCAACTAGTGTCGGGAAAAAAGGCTATTTGTCTCACTAAATTTAACAACATACCACCCATAGTCGAAATTGATGATGGCGTTGTTGTGGTCAACGACCAAACAGTAAAAGGAAAAGGGAGAGCCACCGCTGATTTTTAGCGGAACATACTTGTTATTGTTTGAGGAGGAAGTCAAAGTCAATGGAACAATTTATAAAAATCGAAATGGCTCAGTGTCCTTAACCCCAGGAATATCTCGGTCGGCTGTCGTCAACCTGACGGAGGATATAGAGGTGCTAAATATCCCTTATCTGCACCATTCGAACTTAGAAAATTAGCAGCGTATTCAAAATCTTCAGCGCAAAGTTGCTGAAAACCACTATATAAGTTTAACCTTGGTCATCTCTCTTTGTGGAGTCTTTTCTACATTTTTATGGTTAAACGAATTTAAAAAAAACGCAAATTAGCTGCCTTCAATGAATCTCTGCAAGCAGTAGTATCTCAAACAGCCACTGTATCCGGGGACGGCTCCAAGTAAGGAGGGGAAGAGTTACCGAAATAAACATTCGTCGCTGAGAAATGCTTGGTTAGCACTTTCCCACAATAAATGACTGTAAGTGCATCGTCGGCACATTTTGAAAAAGCACCACCATGAAATGAAAGACAAAACTAAGACTCGGCAGTTTTCCATCGAAACTCAAACTTAAAACAAGCAGCACCCAACAAGTAAAGGAACTTGAGCAGCAACAACAACAATAACAACATTCAACAATCAACGTTATTCTAATAATAATAATTTTAATAACTAATACTTAAGAAACAACAACAATTAATATTATTCTAATAATTTTAGTGAAACACTTAATACTTAATAAGTAATTAAATAAAGATAATTAAGAAATCAAAACAAATAACTTATATAAGTGACAATGGCTCAATTATAGGAAAGATGTGGGAGCGATAGAAATATAAATTTGATAGTTTTTCATTCAGGTTTTTCAAATTTTATTTTGAGGATTAGAAAATATTTCATTTTCAAAATAAATATAATTTATTTGTTTGTTTACATTTTTCGGTCAAATGACGTTGACACTAGTTTAACTTACAACAACAAATTCCCATGTGGTTGTTGTATCCTTTGTTGTTACCTTCTATTATTATACCATGTTAAGATACATGTATAATTATACAAGGTAGTCTCATGCAATCATCATTTTTATTACGGTTGGCGTAGTCGTGTTGAAAATTTGCCACTGTCGTATTTATACGACAAATCGGTATTATGAAAGGCGTTACAATACGCCAAGTCTGTCGTGAAAGATTTTTTTGACGACAGCATACAAAATATATAAAAATGTGTTAAAATTGCATTTCTCCAATATTTACTAAGTCTGCTTTTCCACAGGCAAATTTTCATTTGGCAAATACTGAGTTTGTAGGCGAGAGGGGTGCGAGGAAGAAAAACAATAATTTGCCTGTTCAGAATTTGCCGTATACGCAAATTCTGCTTTGCTCTGTTCGTTGAAAACAATTTTGTTGACATTTCCTTTTGAACCTATTCGCTTTACTGGCACACAGCCGGCGTTTGTTTACAAACCTGTTGCTTAATTTGTGCAAGTGAAATTTAATTTTTAATTTTTGCAATTTATATAATAAAATATATCAAAAATAAATAAAATATTAAAAAAATCTTTAAAATGCAAACACTTTTGACTTTTATTTTCTTTCTTTTGTATTTTGATTCGCAAATTTGGCAAAGAAAAATTTGCTAATGGAAAAGCAAGCGAAAATTTCAAAAGAGAAAACAAAAAATTTGCCAAATAAAAATCTGCCTGTGGAAAAGCAGACTAATTAAGTGTTACATTAAACTTTATTTTATTGCATTTCTCGATATTCATAGGAATTACAATTACCAGAAAATTAATTAGAAAACAAACAAAATGACATAGTTTTTCCAATACAATACAAAAAGCGTTCTAAAAGTACAATTTTGCTTTGGTTTTGTAACAGAGTAAAAGAAACATCTATTATAAAATTTTGCGTTATCGTTATAAATTTTACATAATACCGACCAAAAACGACTACGCCTACGAGAGCTGGCATACAACGATTACGCCTACCGTAATAAGGGTTGCATATGTTTCCAATTTTTTTATAAATTTGTATTTGACAACATTCATTTTTCAAATTTTAAATGAAAATGCCATCCTTCGAAATGTACGCATATCATTTATATTTATAAATATTTTGAAGTTCCCTGCCTCTATAACACATAAATATAAGTTGTAACCAGGATGCGCCAAAATTCGCTCGTGAATGATTCAAAATATGTTCCTTTCGTTTTGGACTCATTTTACGAATGAATTTGTCGCGATAAATTCTTTACCAAACGAATGGTCTTCGCCAAACGAATGGTCGCACACACAACCAACGATTGAGAGCACACAGTAACGATCGTTCTTTTCGTTTGGTGGTTGAAATTGAAATAATGAAAACAAACATTCGCGAATGCTCAAAACAGCAACAAGAACAAAAAACGTTCGTGAACTAAATAGTTGTTGGGCATGTGTTCTGTTATTCCATACATGCTCAACACTTTCTGCTACACACAAACATTCATTCGCTGTGTGTGTTTACTTTTTTTTTTTTGATATTTTTTGTTTGTTTTAACAGCACTCGTGAGCGTTCGCGAATATTTGTTTTTTGAGTTTTTCAAAAGAATGCTCTTCAGCAACAAATGCTCGCGAAAAAACGAATCGACGACGCTTGCAGCAAAATTGTATCGTTCATAAATTTTTCGTACAAAGCGAACATTCGCGAGAGATTGCAAATGCTTTTTCCTTCATTGTAACATTATCATTCAACATTGACATTGCGTATTTTGAATTTTTTGTTGTTTGAAAATAGAATTACAGTCATTGAAAAAATTGTTCTTCTATAAATATAAACATATTTTGGTTAATTTAGAAAATGTTCGCCGCTTTCAATTGACACACAAGCAAATAAGGTTCACGTATTTGGGTAATACGGACGTTCAGCAAACCTAATAAAGGCGAGAAGGAGGGTATTTTAGTACGCAACGAACTGAATTTAGGTACGGCCTAAAGGGGGAAACACATAAGAGGACTTCAGGATTGGCATGTTAAGTTGGATTCTATTATTGTAAAAGAAAAAATGAGAATGACGTCCAAAATTAAGTTTGACTTTCATATTCCTTTATAAATTGATATTTCATACAAATCTAACTTAACAGGCCAGGCCTCGTGTGTGTTAACCTCCAAATTAATACATAAAACTACAAAGCATTTTAAATTGAACGTGTAAATAGACGACGAATGGTCGCACACACAACCAACGATTGAGAGCACACAGTAACGATCGTTCTTTTCGTTTGGTGGTTGAAATTGAAATAATGAAAACAAACATTCGCGAATGCTCAAAACAGCAACAAGAACAACAAACGTTCGTGAACTAAATAGTTGTTGGGCATGTGTTCTGTTATTCCATACATGCTCAACACTTTCTGCTACACACAAACATTCATTCGCTGTGTGTGTTTACTTTTTTTTTTTTTGATATTTTTTGTTTGTTTTAACAGCACTCGTGATAACAAACGCACACATGCCATGCCTGAATCCTCGTATGTGCTTTCTCCTTAATATACCTTTATAAATTGGCAAGTTTAATCGAAGCAGTACGGGAACAGACCATATAATTGTGAACAGAAATAACTTTATGGTGCATCGTAATTCTGAAATAAATTTGAATGTAAACCTGACAACGTTACGAATGTCGGCTTACGTAGCTCTACATTTATATTAAAAGACCAAAGCCAGTTTGCCGGCGTAGTTCACATTTAATTTAGGGATACGTAGTTGAGAGTATACATCATGCCGTATAGTATTTATCATAGTATACCAGTAGTTCGAGTAACTGGTTATGAACTGGTTATTTTACTAATTACCTGTAACTACCACTGGTTACCTCTTTATGCCCTAGACTGGTGAATTTAACATGGGTATGTCATTGGGGAAGTCAATTGTCCCCTGCCTGCGTTACCAGTATACAGTCATTTCGGTAGTAAAAAATTATTGTATATTTGACTAGTTACTTATGTATAGAAAATTAGATTATAAAAAAAATAGATGTATAACAGTTTGAAAAATTACAATTTATTCTATACAAAAATATTTGTTATAACAGAGTATTGTATACATATATATTGTTTGATTCATCTGAAAGTCCCTAGTTCACGATTCTTTTGTTGGCTAAGTGTTTTTCAAATATGTTTCCCCGGCTAAATAGATTTATCTGAAATAGACGATTTAGAAACAGTTTAAGTTAGAAGTCCTACTTAAAGCTTTTTTTGTTATAGAAAACTTACATATACAAAATCGGCAGTATACCCCTTGAGCATTTACTGATGCGTTGAGCACCTCTATGGAGCGACACCTCTTCGTGTATCGCTATTAAATATTCGCAGAAGGCATGTCAATACTCCTTTAGGAATATATTTAATTTGAAGAATCTGTCAATCTGTGGGGACTTCTGAAATCTGGAAATGAAGCCTGTATAAGGATTACATTGGTCTATATTGTGTTACAAAAAACTTACCTCCGATTTATCATCTGTATTTTATTTGAATATTGAAATTATATTTTTGCGGAAAATATATTTCTATTCGATTTTGCTTTAAAATTCCGAAAATTTCTAAAATGTCTAAACGGAATGACAAAACAATTGTTCTGTTTTGTTTTGTATTCATACTCGATTCATTACCCTTTGCATTACCAGTAACTACTGAATTAGAATGATATACATAGACAAAATCTTCAATCGACAAATAAATCCAACAGTCAATTTTGTGTCCCTTTTTGGGGTATAAAGTAACTAGATCTCCAAGTAACTAGTTATATAACTATATATCAGCAGACAATCGATATTTTTTGAACAACTGGGATGTGTTATTTTTTGAAAGTTTATTTATGTATGTGTGACACACACAATGCATGAAGAAAATCAAAATAGTTTTGATTTTGAAAATGAAACCCTTTCAATCTGGTGAATTTTATTAATTTTCAAAGTTGACAGTAAATAATTTTGAGTATACAAATAATAAAATTGTGGCGAAATAAAAAAGAACTGAATTTACGATTCAAAATGTGATTTTTTTGGACAAAAATCGATTTTTTGGAATAGTGACTGAAGAGTTTGCCATACACTGGTCAATCTCACATATGCAAAAAGGGGTTCATCGGCATGATGTATAGTGTATGGGGCCCTTTAGACTTTTCGATTTTTGCCTCTGACCAAAAAGTCGACATTTCGGTTGTTGAGGGCTGCCAGATTTTTTTTGGGAAAATCGTCAAAATGACGATTTTTTTTTTATCAAAAATCGTCAAAAATTTAAATACGCACATTTAGATATATTTAAATATATTTTTTTATTAAAAGGAACATAAAAGAGGTATTCAATTTATTAAACACGTTTTTTTAAGCTAATCAAGAAATTCATTTATTTTATAAATAAATATTTGAATAGTCATTTCGACTTTAATAAAGTCATTCATTTTGAAAAGAAATATTTGTGTTAATCATTTTCAACATGTCGGTTTTAATTAACGTATCATAACAATTTGTTTTGTTAACTTTTAAAAAATCTTTGGTATAAATTTCTCCATTGAATACTTATTGGGGGAATTTCGACTTTTCGTTTTATTAAGATTAACTTGGCTGAAAACACCTTCAACATTTGCTGGAATGGGGTAATACCATTACCTTCCGTACAAATTTAGTTATTATAGGAAAAACATATGAACCATCACCACGTTTCAAATCAAATATTGCATTCCAAAAACGGAATAACCTTAGTTCGCGAAATTCTGAATCTAATTTTTGTTTTTCATCTTCGTTCACAAAATGTGGATATCCTTAAAGAATATCGAAAAATTAATTATTCTTTTCATTTTCAGTAGTGTTGGCGGTTTATTTGGGATACCATTTGTATTTTGTTTTTGCAAAATAGCCAGGCTGAATCCCAGTTTGTTGTTTTTATAAAAAACAACTATTTATTAGTGGGGAATGTATGGCATTGTTTGCCGAGGGGTAAGGCAGGGAAGACTATAGTTTCGGATCACGCCACTGATCCTCATCAGTTCCTTTAGTTTTTTGTTGGAATATTCTCCCCAGAAGCTATTGCTTCTATACAAAAAAACCTTTCATACCCAAATGTCTCTTGTAACAAAGCGAAGTACTTAGCTGACCAACGACATAAACTGCATGAGAATTTCGTTGGAGCCTCACTTCGAGGTTAACAAGGCATTTACAAACAATTGTTAACCTCGAAGTGAGGCTCCAACGAAATTCTCATGCAGTTTATGTCGTTGGTCAGCTAAGTACTTCGCTTTGTTACAAGAGACATTTGGGTATGAAAGGTTTTTTGTATAGAAGCAATAGCTTCTTGGGAGAATATCCCAACAAAAAACTAAGGGAACTGATGAGGATCAGTGGCGTGATCCGAAACTATAGTCTTCCCTGCCTTACCCCTCGGCAAACAATGCCATACATTCCCCACTAATAAATAGTTGTTTTTTATAAAAACAACAAACTGGGATTCAGCCTGACTATTTTGCAAAAACAAAATACAAATGGTATCCCAAATAAACCGCCAACACTACTGAAGTTGTAGACGCAGGCACGGTTGAACTGTTTGGTTTGTTGCTGTATACTAGCAACACCAACAAAGTCGTTGTGTGCATTTGTCGCGATGTGACAACACACAACAGTGGGAAAGGTGTGGTATTGTTTGTAAATGCCTTGTTAACCTCGAAGTGAGGCTCCAACGAAATTCTCATGCAGTTTATGTCGATGGTCAGCTAAGTACTTCGCTTTGTTACAAGAGACATTTGGGTATGAAAGGTTTTTTGTATAGAAGCAATAGCTTCTGGGGAGAATATCCCAACAAAAAACTAAGGGAACTGATGAGGATCAGTGGCGTGATCCGAAACTATAGTCTTCCCTGCCTTACCCCTCGGCAAACAATGCCATACATTCCCCACTAATAAATAGTTGTTTTTTATAAAAACAACAAACTGGGATTCAGCCTGACTATTTTGCAAAAACAAAATTCTTTTCATTACTAATATACGTGGGACTTATCATAGATACAATTTTAAAAATGCTTTCAAATCGAATCTTTTTAAAATTGTAATAACTTTGTATAAATTGAAACTTAAATTTAATATAACAACTTTTCCGTTCAAAAATTTTCTTCTATTTGCCTGTGTCAAAAAACAACAACCGTTAACTTTTTTTTTTTTTTGCTGTCTACCCAGAGAACGGCACAGCTGATTGGTAGTTTTTCATATATCTGTTTACGCAGATGTTGGCTTTAAACTGTTGTTGGCTTTGTAACAATACAAAGTATACCTCCCACACATATGCCAAATATTCATATTCGTTTTACTTTTTCTTTCGCTTTATACATTTTTGATGTTGCCATAACAAAAAGAACCCAAATATTGCAATATTACTAAAATGACCAAAACTCGTCATTTTTTGGGCAAAAATCGTCAAATCGTCATTTTTCAATTTTTGACCAAAAAATCGTCAAAATGACAATAAATCGTCAAATCTGGCAGCCCTGTTGTTGAATCCAACTAAGCAGTGTTTTACACTTATCGGATTAATTTTGTAACAAGCGTACTTTTTGTTCACAAAAGGTACGAATTGACATAAACGTACCAGAACAAAAAGTAGAGTTTTTTATTATTCGTGAATACATTTACGCTTAAATTATAACATATATTATTTATGCAAATAACTGGTATAAATATTGGCCAATATGTCTCGATAATTATGATTTATTATCATTTGAAGTAGAATTTTAGGTACCTTTTCGTACTTTTTTGTTCCTACCCGTGGTAATGTTTTCCAGTGAGAGAGAGAAAAACTATCAACACCAATCCCAATCCCGATAAGTGTAAAACCCCGCTAAAAATTTGACTGTTCGATCTTTCGATTTTATCAAACCTGCTCAAAATCGATTTTCGACTTTTACAGTACGTTTACATTTAACCGGATTTCGTTAACCCAGTGGCTTTCAATTGTCAATTCCTTTGCATATATGTCAAATAAATCCTCACAAAGTAGGTTAACCCGGTGAAAAGTTCTAATGTAAATGCCGTTTTACCTACTAATGCAATTTATATTGTAATCAATTACATTCCAACCAAATCACATTTACATGCAATAGAAAAATCAGAATTGAGGCTGTTGCGTCATTTACCATACAAATATAAATCACAATTCCATCTAAAACACCATACTATGCTATACCGATTCTGTTTTTGTGCCAAAAAATCTCATTAAATATTAAATTAAAGTCGCTCGATGCATATAGATCAATTAATAATATAATAATTTATAATATTAAAGCAATTTTATATCGTGTGATTTCTCTACTTTTGGTATATGAAGTTAGTCCGATTTCCACAGGCAAATTGTTATTTGGCAAATTTTTTGTCTTCTCTTTTGAAAATTTCGCTTGCTTTTCCACTAGCAAATTTTTTTCCCAAATTTGCGAATCAAAATACAAAAGAAAGAAAATAAAAGTCAAAAGTGTTTACATTTTAAAGACTATTAATATTTTTTTTATATATTTTATTATATAAATTGCAAAAATTAAATTTCACTTGCACAAATTAAAGCAACAGATTTGTAAAAAAATACATTCTCAGGGTCGTTCTGGAGACCTAATCTTCGCATTTCAGGTCTTCTATTGACAGAAACTTGTGTATAAGCCTTCCTTCAAGTTATCTATATAGTACGATCTTCAGGTCTTCTCTAGATAAAAGGTCTAAATATATGTTTTAAGGGTTTCCATAATAACACCTAGAGGTCATCTGTAGATAGAATACCCAGTTTAGGCATTTTATATAGGGGTACACAAGGTCTTCTATACATAGCAGACCTCCATCAGAACACCTTCAGAAAGAAAAAGGTCCTTCTGCAGGTCTTGAATATATATAATGATTTTTTAAAGCTTTTTTTATATATTCTATAGGTCTTCTCTAGATTTAAGACCTTCTTGGGACATTTTTAAAATAAAGTCCTCCTATAGATATGTCAGACCTCTTACAGGTTTTCTTCCAGGTCTTGAATATATAGAATGCCTCCTCCAACCTATTTATAGATAGAGGACCTCCTCTATATTTTCTTGTGGTTGTTGTTTCCTTGTGGTTGTTTTTTTTTCGATAACATATAACGCGACGGATGGCTCAACGCGAGCATTCTGCTTATAGTGTTTTTACACGATATGTATTTTACATATGTGCTTTCACTTTTTTGCAAATGGAAATCGAACTAGTCATGTGAAACATGCGGAAATTTCAATGTGTCAAAACGATATGTCTGCTTTTCCACTGGCAAATTTTTATTTGGCAAATACTGAGTTTGTAGGCGAGAGGGGTGCGAGGAAGAAAAACAAAAATTTGCCTGTTCAGAATTTGCCGTACACGCAAATTCTGTTTTGCTCTCTTCGTTGACATTTCCTTTTGAACCTATTCGCTTTACTGAGACACAGCCGGCTTTTGTTTACAAACCTGTTGCTTTAATTTGTGCAAGTGAAATTTAATTTTTAATTTTTGCAATTTATATAATAAAATATATAAAAAATAAATAAAATATTAAAAAATCTTTAAAATGCAAACACTTTTGACTTTTATTTTCCTTCTTTTGTATTTTGATTCGCAAAATTGGCAAAGAAAAATTTGCTAATGGAAAAGCAAGCGAAAATTTCAAAAGAGAAAACAAAAAATTTGCCAAATAAAAATCTGCCTGTGGAAATGCAGACTATGCAATTACATATGTATTTTTTCCGAATAGGACGCGCTCTATTTTCGTATGTGAAACATAAGGAAATCAGCTGTTTGAATGAAACACATTGTTGGAAGAAAATACTTCAATTGCAAGTCAAAGAAAAGGATAAAAAGGCAACAATTACAAATTATTATTTCATTTGTAGGATTTTAATAAAAAAAGATGTTGATTTAAGAAAAAATAAAAGTAATTTTTTTGTTTATAGGTTATGTAAAATACATATCGTGTAAAAACACCATTACAATCATCGGCCCATAAATGACGCTGTTATGAGCGAGCATATAAATTCCGCAATTTCAAAGGTCCATATCTCGGGAAGTACGGACTTCTCCTATGATCGCCATATATTTTCGTCATCAGCGAGACTAGATCTACCTGTGGTAAAAATTTCAGAAAAAATGGAAATAAGCACCTAAACTCAACTTATAGTACGTTTACATTTAATCGGAATTCGTTAACCTAGTGGGTTTCAATTGCCAATTCCTTTGCATATAGGTCAAATAAATCCTCATAAAGTAGGTTAACTCAGTAAAAGGTTTTAATGTATATGCCGTTTTAAGCCAAAATATCAAACAAAGTAAACAGCTGACTACCATTTTAGAGATGTGTTTTTTGTTTTGTTGATATTATCGATAAATAGTCGACTCTTGCCCAAATTTTGCTTGTTTGATAGTGTGGCCTCATATGTTTGTCATTCATCAGGCAACCACAAAAATATTTATGGTTGTTGGACAGTCAGTAATCGATAAAAAGTTGACAGTCAAAAATGATAGTGTGTACACCGCTTTACGGAATACCAAATCAATGTCCATGGCCTATAAATAAGGTCATGGCCTATAAATAAGGGAGACCAGCTGATTATCGATACCTCTCAAGTTTGCTGTCAAAATGCATTATTGTGGATTGACTTCCATTATGAAAACGTAAACAAAATCGAAATTTTTGACATTAGACTTGAGAAAAAACAGCTGTTTTCCGATTTCGATTGCTATCTTGGTGACCTTATTTATAGGCCATGTCAATGTCGAAGTGATGTCGACAAAAAAACGACGACGACATACGGAATAGAGTTGAATATGTAGATCTTCATTTTATGTCCTTCTGCAGGTCTTCAGTATATGGAGTGTATAGGGCTCCTAGAGGTCTTTTAAGGTCTTCTATAGAAAACAGTTCTATAAAGAATGTCTCCTCCGACCTTTCTATGGAAAGAAGACCTCCTCCATATTTTCTATAGATAGAAGATCTGCTTTAGATTTTTTATGGATAGAATAATTATTATTATTATTACTAGTTTTTGTTAATAGAATGCCTCCCTCGGAAATTTTCTAAATTAAAGTTCTTCTATACACAGAAGACTAGCCTTCAGGTCATGGTCTCTTGCCAAAAGACAGTTTCTACAAATAAAGAACCTTCGTCAGATATTCAATGGTTAAAAGACATCATTCGATTATTTTAGGTTTCCCTTCAGATCACATACAGGTTTAATTCATTGATAGACTCTTCTAGGTCTTGAAGATATAAAATTACTCCTCCAAGCATTTTTAGATAGAAGATCTTCTTTAATTTTCGTATATATTTCAATTGCTTTATTTATTCTATGGTTTGGTTAATTATATAGGATCATCTCTACATGGAAGACCTCCATTGGATATTTGCTAAATAAAAGACCTCTAATGCGAGATGCGCATTCGAATTTTCGAAAATGGTGGTTGAAAAAAAGATTCGTGTTGCCATAGTGCAATTTAAGTTTTAATGTGTGATGCCATATTGTAATTTAAGTTACAAGTTAAAAAATTTGCATACAATAATTTATAAAATTCTTAATCGTCATAGAATGAGTATTGTGTAGATATTTTTCATAAAAATATTTATTATGTTTTTGTAGTCTCCCTTTATAAGCGAAACCGATTTTTGTACGTAGTTCAATTCGAATCACTCTCCAAACAACAAAGAAATTCGTCCCATCCCTAATGTGCTAAACAGAATGTTCGCGTTGAGCGTTTTTTGTTATCGCGTTAACGCACGCAAAAAGTTAAAATATATTTAACTCCGAAGCGCATCGCACAACAACTTCGAGCGTTTGTGTTATACGACATTTACATTGGAACTTTTTACAGGGTTAACCTACTTTATGTGGATTTATTTGGCATATATTCAAAGGAATTGAAAATTTAAACCCACTGGATTAACCAAATCCGCTTAAATGTAAACGACCTTTTATCGTTTCCTTGTGGTTGTTGTATTTTCGATAACACATAGCGCAACAGATGGCTCAACCCGAGCATTCTGCTTAAGGGCTAAACAGAATGTTCGCGTTGAGCGTTTTTTGTTATCGCGTTAACGCACGCAAAAAGTTAAAATATATTTAACTCCGAAGCGCAGCGCACAACAACTTCGAGCGTTTGTGTTATCGTTTCCTTGTGGTTGTTGTATTTTCGATAACATATAACGCGACGGATGGCTCAACGCGAGCATTCTGCTTAGCCCATTAGCCCTTAACTCCGAAGCGCAACGCACATCAACTTCGAGCGTTTGTGTTATCGTTTCCTTATGGTTGTTGTATTTTCGATAACATATAACGCGACGGATTGATCAACGCGAGCATTCTGCTTAGCCCTTAATGCCATGTCCAGACGAGCGTTGTTCGCTCTCTCATTCGTTGTTCGACCCTTAATTATGAAGGAATTACTTAGTTCCCCATACAAAATTGTCTGAGCGAACACCGACTTTTGTACGTTGTTCAATTCGAATCACTCTCTGAATAACCAATAAATTTGTCCCATCCCTAACAATTGAGAGTATTTATCGAAAATAAATTAATTTTGACAGTTTGAAAATATTTATGAAATTTTCAAACTTTTTCAGTAAAATTGAAAATCATGAATGAAAAGTAAAAAATTGTATAGTTTTTATATATGCAGCAGGATGTAAATTTTGTTTTCTACATAATGCAATATGCATTTCTTTTCCCTTGGTTCTAATTAGCGTACAAAACAAGAAACAAATGTGGGGCAACTCAACAAAAAATTCTCTAAAATTTTATTTGTGACAGTATGTGACATTTGAATTGAGAAAATATAAAAATGTATTAAAAACAACAACATTTTCAGAAAAAATGGAAAACATGAATGAAAAGTAAATAGATATGGGTTCATACTATAGTCAGGAGAAAAAGAATTATTTTTTCTATTTAGATCCCTATGTAATTCACTAAAATATGTTACATATTTGGTGTAAAACAAGAAACAAAAAGTTTGAAATAAAAAACTCTGATGATATGAATTATGAATAGTGTTGTATGAACGGGTTAATTCATGTACGTAATTCTGAGAGCGAACTACGTTGTTCGGATGCCCGTCAGAACATGGCATAACAATTGAGAGCATTTATCGAAAATAAATTAATTTTGACAGCTTGAAAAAATTTCTAAAATTTACAAATTTTTTTCAGAAAAAAATGGAAATGATGAATGAAAAGTATAAAAATGATTAGTTTTTATATATGTAGGGGGAAGTAAATTTTGTAATCTACATAATGCAATATGCATTTTTCCCCCTTTGGTTCTAATTAGCGCACAAAACGTGAAACAAATGTGGAGAAACACAAAAAAAATTCTCCAATTTGTTTATATGTGACATTTGAATTGAGAAAATACGAAAATATATGTATGTAAAACAACAATATTTTCAGAGAAAATTGAAAACATGAATTAAAAGTAAATAGATATGGGTTCATACTATAGTCAGGAGAAAGAGAATTTTTTTCTATTTTGATCCATATGTGATTCACGCAAATATGTTACAATTTTGGTATAAAACAAGAAACAAAAATTTTGAAATAAAAAGCTCGGATGACATGAATTACGAATAGTGTTGTATGAACGGGTTAATTCATGTACGTAATTCTGAGAGCGAACTACGTTGTTCGAATGCCCGTCAGAACATGGCATAAGGCTGCATATATTTAAAGTCAATCGAAAGTCAATTTTGAAAAGTCGACTTTGCGATTTCCTCAAAAATTAAAAGTCGATTTCGACTTTTTGATTTTTCAATACAAAAATTCGATTAAGCGATTAGTCGAAAGTCGATTTACTTATCCCTAATTTAATTACAGTGTTTATGGAGTTTTTTGTTTTGAGATAGCTCCACGTATGCTGTTATTCTCTATTTGTATAACAAATAATGCAAACCAACAATATTTTATTTATTAATTAGTAAAACGTATTTAATTAAAATGACTGATGAAACATTTGTTTTATTGATACTCTGCTTGGTGATGCTTTTCGGCTCCTATTTTGCCGGTAATATTCCGTTGGTGATGAAATTAAGTGAAGTATGATCGCTATAATATTATGATGCTTAAATTATTCCGAGTATCGTTTTCAGGAAAAGCTGAAATTAGTGACAGTCTTTGGAGCTGGGCTTCTTGTTGGCACTGCCCTTTCCGTAATAATACCCGAGGGAATTCGATCTCTGTATATGAACTTGGAAGATGAGCTTTTAAGTGCAATGAATACTCCTGATAAAAGCAAAGACAGTGTTCATTTGAGTGTAATACCAGATCACTCTCGCAAAATTGGACTTTCTTTAGTTTTAGGATTTGTTTTTATGATGTTAGTGGATCAGATTTCGCAGAGGAGAAACAATAGGAACTCACCAGATAAAAATATAACGGCCACTGTTGGATTGGTGGTACATGCAGCTGGTACGTATGCTACTTTATACATAACTATATTTCCCGCCTACAATTCTATATAAGCATAAAGATACGACAACTCATTCGTCGATATATGCCGTTCGCTGTGTTGTTATGTTATCGGTATAAGCGAGAAAATAATGCTAGCGTTTTTGTTATATGTTAATTATAGGAGCTGGACTGGGATCGATCTGATTCCATTAGCACAGTGGAACAAATTTCATTTAGGGCAACCTCTCATAAAAATCAAAAACTTTTACCATATGTAGCCTTTTGTACTGATTAAAGCAACATACATTTTTTGTGGGGAAATGTAGATTTTCCTATGGTCAGGTGTAAATTTTGACTATGCATTAAGATCACTTTTACGTGTTTATTACCTTTTTATTTTAAATTTTAACGGGAATCCTGCCTTTGGGCGGGATTTAAGACTTTCTCCTATGGACAGGTGAAAACTTTAGCTACGCATTAAAGATGCTTTTACGTGTTCATTAAGTTTTTAGTTTAAATTTTAAAGGGTAGCCGGCTAGGTATAGGAACTCCATGACACTGATATTGAACGCAAATATGCTATATTATCGGGACTTTAAAACTGGGGAAGTAAACATTTCACCCAAAAACTTATTTTCATTTCATTTATTAAGCATAGTAACAAAGCCAAATAGGCCATTTAA
Organism: Musca vetustissima; assembly: GCF_032173495.1. Taxonomy (NCBI): domain Eukaryota; kingdom Metazoa; phylum Arthropoda; class Insecta; order Diptera; family Muscidae; genus Musca; species Musca vetustissima. The sequence continues at coordinate 16,020 of NW_026885404.1, read as the reverse complement.
GTTACACAAAACAACATAACTTATACTACTCGAGAAACTTATACCTATAAAAAAATAACATATCATAAAAATGCAATTATTTATCCATAATAATAATTTAACATCAAGCTAAAAAACGATTCATGTAACCCCAGTTATGTAAAAACAGAAATAAAAAAATAAATTAAAATTAACTAAAGTTTAGATATCATGAGAAATCGGAAATAGAAGTTTCTTTTTAAACGTACACGGAGAAAAATTGAACGCCTTTAGGTATGGTGGAAGATTATTGAACATTCGAGCAATTCTTACCAAAAATGACCTTTCCAAAATAGAGGTTAATTTCGGCAAAATAAATTGTGCGTTGTGTGTTGATCTCCCAAAAGAAAACAGTTCAATGACAGTGGACGGGAGTTGAAGTTTAAACATCTTATAAAAACAATACAAATTTCGTATATTGACATAATTCTTAAAACTAGTACCAAGAAATTTTTCTACATGAAAGGAAATATGCGGATGCCAACCTACAGAAAACAGATAACGCATAGCCCTGTTAAACAATAAACGCAATATACGCATCACAAAACCACAACTACCACTGAAGACTTCAAGGCCATACAAAAATATTGGCATTATAAGAGCATGCATAAGACGTATCTTAATAAGACGTGGCAAAACAATGTCTAATGTGTATAACTTTCTTTATGTAAAGTTAACCTTAGACACAATAGAATTCACATGGTCTTCATACTCACTCATCCAGCCTACCAATATATTTGTCACTCATCCAGCCTACCAATATATTTGTAATAAAATCGTTTGTATTTTGAAGAACATCTAAAAACACAATATCACCCAAAAACAAAAGCTGTAGATCATCAGCAAATGCAAAATATAAACAATTCCGGCAGCTAACCATACTAAACAAGTCATTAACATACATTATAAATAGCAATGGGCCCAATACAGAACCCTGCGGTACCCCACTACTCACAGACAAGACACTAGACATAATATTGCTGCTAACATACTGTTTCCTATCACATAAATACGAATACAAAAGCTTGCAGGCAGAAGACGAAAATTTAAAAAACTGAAAAAGCTTTTCAATTAATTTTGCGTGATTAATCCTATCGAATGCCTTCTCAAGATCAATCGACAAGAGTACGCAAAAACACCTATCACTGACTTTTTGCCTTACGTTGTCGGTCAGACCAATAAGCAGCGATGTTGTGCTACGATGACACCGAAATCCATACTGGCTTTCATGTAAAAGAGAGGACTCATCCAAGTATGTAATCACATGCCTCTTCATTAAATGTTCCACCAACTTAGACAGAATAGGCATTATAGAAATTGGTCTCAGATCATTAGAACCATTACACTTTGAAATCGGTACAACTCTTGCTATCTTCCATTCTGCAGGGAATACAGACGTAGTGACAATAGTATTAACAGTATGGACAACATAATCACAAATATAAGGAAACACTAGTCTTAAAAATTTTAATTAAAATCCGTCACAACCAACGGCATTTGACTTAATTAACTGGAAAGCTTCCATAACCTCCTCACTACATACAGACCGGAAACTGAAACCTTCCATAACACCTTCAGGTACATGTGGCATACGCATATTATCACGGGACTGATTACGCACAAAATTACAATTAAGACTCTCAACATCATCACTATCTACTACATCCTTAGTATCATAAGAAACTCCATTCGCTTTTAAGACTGACCAAATTTGCTTCGAAGTTTTACTGAAAAAATATCTTTATGGGCTAGTCTCTTAAATTTCCTCACAACATTTTTTGCTTTATTTCATAATCTGCAGAATATTTTCCAACTCTCTTCTCTTCTTTCACTCAAATATACTTTATATGCAAGATCTCTTACAGACAAACTATACCGAATCTCACGAGATTTGTACCAGTCATCGCTTTTTATTCTGACCATATTTCTTCTAACTGGAAAAGCGGAATAAATGAAATGAAGATGTGCATTCAGCAAGCTCAACTGAACATTAACATCAGCCGTACTTAAAATCTCATTAAAATTGCACTGCGAAATTATTTTGTTGTGATCAGGATACAAAGGGCTACCTTTGTTCAAAATTTCAGATTTAATATTTTTATTTAGAAGAGGATTTAGTTTACATTAGCTGACTTTTCCACTTGTCCATAGGTAGTACAGAACTTCTGAAAATAAATTCCAGATTTTGGCGGTCACGATTGGTCTTTTTTAAAAATTAATATTTCCACTTCATCGGAATAAAAATGTTGCTGATGGTGGCAATTTTCGATAAAAAACATATGGGTTGGTCCAGTCACGTGCAGAAAATAATATACGAAATAAGTGTTTTTGTTCAGTAGCGACCATATATTATGTTAAGGTTTGTTTCCCGAGCAATAAAATGTACATGCTTGACTCTCCTAGGCAGTAATTGGGCTGGAATCTAATAGTAAAACTTTGCGGACACTTAGAACAGCGCATTTGTAGGGAATTATTCCAAAATAAAGTCCAAATTTGACATTTTGTGCTAAAAGTATGGTATTAAATTACTTTTGAAAATTGTCGGAAACTTCTAAGCTATCTTCCAAAAACTATACAAAAAGGTAGTTCCAAATAAAGGTGAATGCGAAGTGTATAAGTTTGATATGTTCTGACACCACTTCTTGAGCTGGATCAATCACGGATGCTGATTGGCATTACTGGCATCTCCCCTACACATTCCCTCTGCGGATACCGTAGGGCACGGATGACCTACCAGCGGGGGAAGTAGTTGTTTTGCTCTCCTTGCTATTTTCACTCATTGGAATATGAATATGTATTAGTAGAAATAGACAAGCGATCCTCTGCGATCACAAGAACTCTCACTTCACTTGTCTTGTAGCTATCGAAGAGTCAACTTGCTAACTAACTTTTGTTGAGCTAACATCTACGTGTTAGCACTAACAGGCCTCTGACGCCACCACACCATATTACATAAGGTAATTTATTTGTTTGTTTACGAAAAGAAGAAGAATCACCAATAAATCTAATGAATTTGAATATTAATAATCTCTTGCGTTTTATTTCTTGTAATTTCTTCTCTTTTCTGTATTTACACCACACGCGCGTATCACCATTGACTGCCTGGGAGCTCTCGTTGTTGTTTTACCCCCTCCCTCGAGTTAATTATTTGATCACCCCCTCCACCGCGGCGAGGAGTAGAGCAAGTCCCTCGCCTAAACACGAAGAATACTAATAATATAAAAATCCTGATTTACAATATTTATTCTAATTGGAGTTGTGAAATTTAACATATTTTTGCTAATATTAATTAATCTTTTTAATTCTAATTGGCATTTTGTTTCCATTCCCAATTTGTTCCTTTGTTACATTAGCTTATATTGTTGTTGTAACATTTTTGTTATTTTGTTTTGTTATTTTGACATCTCAAAACAGAGTTGCCAAACTTTGTGTTTCATAAGAAATTTAAGGGATAAAAATTCCAGAAAATTCATAAATTATATATAAAAAAATCAATAATAATAATTTTTAAAAATGGTTTGTCCTTACGAATTATGTAATATTTCTGTAGATGATGAGTTGTGTGTCACTTGCTGGTTTTGCCTTAATCAATGGCACGTTAAATGTGCTCGAATTAATGCAAAAGTAGTGGACACAACTAGTGATAATGTTGGTGTCCGTTGGTGCTGTGTTCATTGTCGACAACTCTCAGCCGATTTTTATAACTTTGTAAAAGACTTGCAGTGGGAGCTTGGTTCGATGAAAAAGGAATTTACATCGTTATCAAAACGTTTTGAGAATTTTTCCAATTTGTTCGAAAAGTACCAAGAGCTGAATGAATTTGTATCATCGACGTCTGTGTCTGGGCAGAAACGTAAAAGTCTGCGAAAAAGGCTCCCAATAAAGTCGTGCCTAGTCGCAAACCCATAGTTTCTGTTGGGAATACAGTGCCACAATCACCTTCCGTCAATATCACAGATACAACGGTAACTGATTGTGTCCAGACATATGCTAGTGTTGCGTCACATTCGGCCTCGGAAATCGTTAAGGATGTAAATGAAGTTATTAATCCAAAATCTGTGAGTATAAGATAGTGCTTGATGGAAATTTCTTTCTACGTTGTTATAAGCTGCGGTCTGCTTTCTCAGAAAGCAGATCATCTTTTAAAATCGTAGTACAAGAAAGTATGTTTCATCGACTAATTCCGAGAGAATTTTGGCCTGCTAATGCATTTGTAAAGGAATTTCTGGAAAGATCTGAAAATTTAGCTCATTTGCCTCAGAGGGCTGAAATATTGCCAAAAAATTAAAAATGTTTCTCAATGTTTGCTATCAGAATGTAAGAGGGGGGTTCTACGACACCGGATTGACCCGATTTATTTCGGCCAGCGGCTGCCAACCCAGTTATATATGTTTGTATTGTTTTTCTGTTTTGGGAGCAACATATCCCGGAATGCTTGCTCCGGATTCTTTTGGTCCGTGCCGGGATCGAACAAAACCCCGGACCGTGGTTCTGTTCGGTTTGCCAGAACATCATTCACCACAGGTCAGTGTCGGTGAGATGTAATGGGTGCAGGGAGTGGGTGCACTTCAGGAATTGTTCCGGGTTGGCCCGGTTGCGAGACTACAGCGATAGGGATTACGTTGCCTCGTGCTGCGACAGCGCAATCCCCAGTGAGTCTTCGTCTACGTCGTCGTCTTCTTCGTCGGAGTACGGAACTCCACCGCAGTCTCCCGAACAGCAACCAAGTACGCAGCACTTAACACCGCACGTTGCTGTTCCCACCCCTGATAGTGCATCGTTTCTGCAATTTAATTGCAACGGTCTTCGAGGAAAAATAGATGAGATAGTGGATTTCATGAATCGGAAGAATATTTTGGTCGCGGCGGTGCAGGAAACCAAGCTCAATGAAAATTGTAGCCTACAGCGTTGTGATGGTTACAACGTTCTGAGGAAGGATCGCACCAGAAGTGGAGGTGGAGGCCTAGCATTCCTTATGCACCACTCTGTTCAATACAGGCCTATCTCGCTTGAGCTTGACTCTAGTGACCCATACATGGAATGTATGGGGGTAGCAGTTAAATGTGGTACTGCCGAGGTAGAGGTGCTTAACGTGTATATACCGCCGATTAATAGCTGTGAACCGCGTTATTCGCCCAACATTAGTTTTCTATTGGAGGGCAATAACCGTCTGGTGCTAGGGGACTTCAATGCCCACCACGAGTTGTGGCATTCCGTCCTAGGTAATGACCAGAGGGGAACAGTGCTGGCAGAGCAAATTGATAGCTCCACGTTCTGCACGGTAAATGAGGATGCCCCCACCAGAATAAGGGGAGAGTGTCACAGTTCGCCAGATATAACCATCGTGTCACCGGGTCTGATAAATGACGTCAGCTGGCAGCCCGTCATTTCTCTTGGATCAGACCATCTCCCCATAATCGTCTCCATCAGCAGACCGCCCGATTTCGTCATCTCTGAACGCCGCACTTTCCTTAACCATAGGAAAGCCAACTGGCAAGGATTCAGAGAGTTCACCAACCAACGCTTCAGAGAACTTTCCATTCCTTCTGATGTACGGGTAGCAGAAAGGAAATTCCGAGGCATCATCACTGCTGCAGCTGCTAGATTTATACCTGCTGGTCGAATACCCGAGATGAGACCCAATTTCCCAGCAGAAGCAGTTGTTCTGGCAAATGAGCGTGATGAGCTCCGTCGATCTAACCCAACAGATCCCAGGGTCAGGGAACTTACGTTGGAGGTCAGCAGATTAGTCGCGGAGCACAAGCGGAATAAATGGTTGGAGCACCTGAAGAGTTGCAACATTGGTACCGGAGTAAGTAAACTGTGGGCAACGGTTAAGTCGCTCTCGAACCCTGGTAAGAAGGATGATAGGACCTCAGTCACATTTAACGACGAAACTGTGACTGATCCGAAGAGGTGCGCAAGTCATTTTAACCGACAGTTCGTCGAGCACCCCGAGAGCGACAAGGCGAAGAGAAGAGTACTTCGTCGTATAAGATCTCTTCCAGCCGAGGAGGTACCACCACAGTTTACAATGGGTGATGTTGCATGTGTCATCCGTAACGCGAAGTCATCAAAAGCGTTGGGCCCAGATGGAATATCCATGTGTATGCTGAAGCAGCTGGACGAGCCAGGAGTCGAGTACTTAACCAACGTCCTCAACTTGTCGATAGCCACCCACGTCGTCCCCGAAGCCTGGACTATGGGCAGGGTGGTCCCGCTACTGAAGCCGGGCAAGGATGCCAGCAAAGGTGAATCGTACAGGCCGATTTCACTTTTGTCGCCAGTAGCGAAGACTCTTGAGGCGTTACTCCTCCCCAGCATTAGAGAAAGCTATCCAGTTGCGGATCATCAACATGGATTCCGTAAGCAACACAGTACAACAACAGCGTTGCACGCCATTTCCACGCATATAAGTAGAGGACTTAATAACCAGAACCGGCCGTGCGATAGAACAGTGTTGGTAGCGCTTGACCTATCAAAAGCCTTTGATACTGTCAACCATGCCACGCTGTTTGAGGACATAGAGAACACTTCCCTCCGGCCGAGTTTGAAACGTTGGATAATCAACTATATGTGTGGACGCCAGTCGTACGTGGAGTTCCGGAACAAGAAGTCCAAACCCCGTAGAGTTAAACAGGGAGTTCCCCAGGGTGGAGTGATTTCTCCGGAACTGTTTAACCTCTACCTTTCCGGTATTCCACGCCCTCCGGACGGCATTGAAATCGTTACGTATGCAGATGATTGTACGATTATGGCGTCGGGTCCCATTGTTGAAGACATATGTGTGAGGTTGAACGCCTATCTCATCGATTTGGCAGCCTTCTTCAAAGCGAGGAATATGAAAATATCCGCCTCGAAGTCGTCAGCCACACTATTCACCACATGGACTGCGGAGATGAGAATGCCGTTGAATGTGCAGGTCGAGGGGCATACAATTCCGACCACCAACTACCCCAAAATACTTGGGGTCACATTCGACAGCATGTTTAAATCGTCCGCGCAAACCACAGCTATCTGCGATAAGCTGAAAAGTAGGAACAAGGTCCTCAAGTCGCTTGCCGGCAGCACTTGGGGCGCAGATAAGGAAACCTTGTTGACCTCTTACAAAGCGATAGGTCGGTCTGTGGCTAGCTATGCGGTTCCAGTGTGGTCTGCGAATTCTAGTGATACGCAATGGAGAAATATTCAGACCTGTCAGAATGCCGCCCTGAGGACAGCGACAGGGTGCCTCCTCATGACACCAGTGGACCATCTTCATGAGGAGACGAAGATCCTTCCCGTACGTCAGCATAGCAATATGCTTTCGTTGCAGTACCTGCTCGGGTGTTTCAGGGACGATCATCCCAACCATCATATGGTGGATAGGACTCCCCCACCCAGGCGTGTCAGGAAGGATCTGCATGATCTAGAGAGAGAGGTCCAACAATACAAAAGGGAGCCTCTAGATCAAGTTGCCTATCGAGCAGGTCTGAATGGCATTCATACAGATGCAGTAGCCGCAGCGCTGAACGGTTACAAAGTGAATGCCGTCCTCGGAGCTCACCCCCCACCCATAGCAGCTGAAGAACGTCAGCTGCCTAGACAAACCAGAGTAGTTTTGGCTCAGTTACGTTCTGGATGGTGCAGTCGGCTCAATTCGTATTGGGCACGGATTGATGACCAGGTGCAGGATGTCTGCCCAGCATGTGGTACAGGCCCTCATACCACACTGCACTTGTTCAATTGCCCAGCCAAACCTACTCACCTCACTCCGGAAGATCTGTGGTTACAGCCAGTGGAGGTAGCTGCATTTCTGAATCTGGAGACAGAACTGGAGGAAACATAACAGAAAACATGCAATTCATATAAACTGCTACAAACGTTTTTTTCCAACACGAGAAGCAAGATACAAAAATTGGAAAAACACAATGTTATCTATAAAATAGAATGTGATGGAAACGATGAAGAAATGTGTATGTTCGAACCACAAAAAATAAATCGAAAACCAGATTATCAGCTCATAAATCTGACATTAAGTTAAGGAATCAGAATAATACACATAACAGCACTTGCAGAACACTGTAAGAACAACAATCATAGACCAAACATTGATAAAGTACAAATACTTCAAACAGAAAACAATTACAATAGACGACTTACATTGGAAATGCTACACATAAACAATCTACCAACAACAAAGAGAATTAATTTTTAGCTAAAATAAAATCAGTGCAATATTTACATCCTCAAGCTCGAACAGATAAATTGCTTTATTTATATAATCATCAAAAGGTCGAACAAAACAACACAGAATAAATAAAAAATATTATTTTTTCCTAGGAAAATAAAAATTATTTACTTTTTTATTAATTTTTCTTTCGAGATGAGCTACATGATCGGAGTTGCAATGAAAAGGAAAGCCAAAAAAATTATTTACCTTAATTTAAACTTATGTAGCACTAGAACCGATCTCACCGCAATTCAAGAATAAACTAAGCCTGTTTATTTTTGTCTAATTTCCCTAAGAGAATAACAGTAAACTATCGTTTTTATATTGAAGTGAAGTAACGAAAAAGATACTACTACAAGTTAAATGTAACGGTGCAATACAATTGTTATTGTAAATTCCCTTTTTAAAGGAAGTTAGTTACAAAAATTTTACTTTTTTCTCTTGGAAGGTAAGAAAACATTTTGACTTCCGCGGCAACTCAGACGACTTTCAGAGGCAATATATATATATATATATATATTTTAGATGAATCAAATACAATTAATTTTTAAAGTTTACCAATAATTCATTTTTGAAGTATTTTAAGAGTACTATCTATGGGCCTATTCGCCCATGAGCCAAAGGCTTTAGTTTTTATCTTTTGACTTTAATATAGATGACTTTAGTATGATTGCTAATAATCAGATAACTGTGTGAATTGTTTAGAAATTTTGAACTTTATAAATATATGTTATTGTACTGTTATCGCCGCCAACTCCGTTCGTTTTTATTATCGATTATATTTGTGATAGATCACATTTTAGTACTTGTTATGTTAATCGGTTATCGCAGATTGTTTTCCTCAATTCCAAAGTAGGAAAAAACTGTGGTGACACCGTTATAAATTGGACGTAACTTATTTTGAGCGGAAAGATAATCAAATTTTTATTTCAAATTTTACTGAAAATGTCAACTTGTTATGCATCAGATTTGCATAAGCGTGCATCTGTGCCAGATATGGATTTTGATGTGACGGAAGTGGTAGCTTCAAATCAAAACCAAATACAAAATGGTGCCCCCATTTTTGTTTTCAAAGTTAACATCAAGGAACTTGTTGGCACTCGCAGAAGCAAATTGTACTTTGTAGACCCCATGGTACATACATCTATGATGGCCATTCATTGCATTTACTCCAAAAGAAATAAAACAGGCTGGTGCCAGACACAGTGGTATCAGTGACAAACTTCACTACGCCTATGTCATTAAAAACGGATTTAGCACCGGATTGTTTTTGGTGTCTTTGCTACCAGGCAAGAGCGTAGGATGTGTAGGATCAGAACCCTTCTGTATAAACCATCAGAAATGTAAACAAAGCTGTGAGCATGTTTTTTTTTCAATAAAAAAATAAACCGTCGATAGTGGAGGATTTCTTAAAACTGGCCAACTTTTTTCTGGAACCCGAGAAAATGGCATTGGAACAAAAAATATCCATATTTTTGAACGAATTCCAAAATATGGAAAAATCAAAAGCCAAAGAAGAGTTCTTGTGAATTCTTAAAAAAGCGACAATATGATCCATAGAATGAATAGTTTATTAACATTTAATGTACGGTCTCTTAATGATAAAATTAGATAAATATATATGCAAAAAACGCTTTTTAACAACAACATCAATGTGGGATTGTCCAAGAATGTCACCTACGAAGAAACAGAAAGATTAGAGTCTACGGATACAACGTTATTATTGAGCACTCACCTTTTGGCGTCTCCATTCTTATCAAAAAATCTATACAATACACAAAAAATTATATCTGGGATGTTGGTATTAACGTATGTACGCCTTGCAAAATTCGGTTTGTAGAGCATTTGCCCTTGTATCCTTTTACGTTTCTTGCAATTATTTTTCTCATCACTTAGAAGCTGATCTTGACAAAGTCTTGCAAATATGTGCACAGTTTAATGGATTTATTCTGGGCAGAGATTTGAATCAGAATGGGGTGATTCTAATGGCAAAATTTTGAAATCTTGGCTGCAATCCAATACGTAAGAAGTGGTTCGAGTCTGCGATGTATAACCATCTTTTCCAAACGGGCCATCCTATCTAGATTATTAGCTCCAAATTAACAGATAATATTACACCAAAGTTTTCAATTTCATCATTACCCTCTTTTTCGATCACTTCCCAATCCAAAAGAAGGCCAATTGTGTTGCTGATTTTTGTCCGATTTCTATGCTATCAAACGTTGGAAAATCCTGGAACATATTCTGAAAGAAAAAATAGAAAATGAATTCATTACTAATCTAATATCCTACTTTCAATTTAGATTTACGCGTATACATCCCACACAACACGCTCTTCTAAAGTTCCACGACATTACAGCAAATTTGAGAAATCAAATCTGCACTGTAGCCATATCGCACAATTTTATATTAAAACAAGCCCAGGCACCCATTGAGACTAACAAAATACACTAATTTTATTATTCTTTGTACCTGAGCAATCGAATCAACTGTGAAGTTATTTTATTTATTTTACACCATTTATGTTATCCCAAACAATATATGGGCAATATTGCCAATTTTTTAATATTCCATTTTTAAAAAATCAGTTTTTTTTGTGGCACATCAATGATTTTTGGTACACATATAGAGAAAAATGTTCTGACTCCGAAACCGTTCGCGATCAAATTTTTGGCTGATGCGCGCAAAAGTTATCGAGGTTTTAATTTTGGGCATAAGAAGAAAATCTTAAAATTACGCCGTTTATTATATTGACCAAAAACGTTGATATATATATATATATATATTATATGTTGATATATATATATATATATATATATTATATGTTGATATATATATATATATATATATTATAATAATCACGATAAAGTTGCACATATTCGCGAAATATGAGAAAAATAAAAAATATATATAGCAGATTACATCAATATTTTCAATATATTAATGACATACACACACCTAAAAAATAATTTAAAAATGTCTACATAATCTAAACACCATGATGAATCAAATGATATCAAAATCAGACAAGTCCGTGTAGCGGTCTGTAAATCATAGCGACAATAAAACAAGATATTGAGGAAAAATATTTGTTTTTGGTTCGAAAAAATAATGTCATCATATTTATTTTTTTAATTGTATACAAAAAAATTTCAGAAAAAAATGTTGGGGTTTTTCTGCTATTTTACCCGAATTTCGCAGAAAAATTGACATATATAATAATAAACACTTTTTGTGTATAAGTATACGCCTTGCGGATTATATCAAGACCCTTCCGATAAATCTTAGAATTCTATAAATAGGAATAAATCTTAAAATAAAATAATATTATGAAATATACATTTTAAATTGCGTGTACATCGCGTAATTCTCAAAATCATATGATGCGCATGAGGTTTCCAGGAAGTACTGAAGTTTATCTTCCAATCCATATATATATTTTGCGAAATTTCATTTGACGGCTAAGATGTGTCACACGTTACATTGAAGTACCCAAAAAATCGTAAAACGCGAATAATTTCCGAAAACTCCATATGCCATTAACGCGCATCCAATTTCGGTGTGCCCCCTAAAAAAATACATCGACCTATACCATTTCAATGTGGTCCATTAAGAACCATGGATGTGCCAGCACAATCTATTTTTGAGATAAATTGCGTACATCTCTCTTTCGGCTGAAGTTTTTAAAGCTCTCTTTTCGAAAAAGATCAAAATCCGTATGAGGTCATTTATTGAAGCGGAAATCATACACAGAAAACGCAAGTAAATCCGCGATATTTTCAAAAACATTTTTTGCGAAATTTCGTGTTTTTGGAAGGCCAGTTCCCGCCGTTCTAGTAGATGGATTTTCACGAAGAAGATTTTATATCATCCGAAACGTAAAAAACCTTATTGATCTGATCGCGGGTACCCATATCATTCAGTTGACAGATCTAAAAATTTGGCCCGAAAAATAGGTTTTTTAGAAATTTGATCGCACAAAATTCGCACCTTCGGATGAGCATTACTCTGAAGCTGTGCATACTACATACACAAAATACATATCAAATTACGCAGATTCGCGACTACAATAATCTTATAATCGATTTTTATAAATTCCTGTTTGCGTATTAAAGCTAGAAGTAAAATTAAAAAAACACTCAAAATCGAGCTTCAAAATGTCAGCATCATTTAAAGGTAGAGAACATAAAAAACTGGTTCGCCTCAACCTGTTTTTACACATTTTTTACATTAAAGTAGACACAGCTTCCACCAAAATAAAGTTTGGAGGTAAATATCATGAACAGTTTGCAACGACAGATCAATTAACCCAAAACTATTCACTTTTTTTCATATACTTAAGTAGTTCTCGAGTTATAAAGGGGTGAACCCCCGCTTCAGCTATGTTAAAAAATTGGCAATATTGTCCATATATATATATATATATTTAGATTAGACGAGTTTACTTGCGGCAATTCTTATCGTTCTCTTTTGAACTTGCTTCATGCGTCTATACAAGGCAATTCGATTGCAAACATATTTTACTGAATTGAATTATTTTTTCTGATATGACACTACAAACAAAATACACAAAACGAATTGCCTCGCCACTCTCTCCTGCAAACAAAGACTTGCCGCAAGTAAACTCGCCTAATCTAAATTGGGACTTAAAGTCGACTCCGCTTTACTGTAAGTCGCTTAACTGAAAAATGTCGCATAAGTGAAATAGATTTCCTGCACCATTTCATTTTAGGTTAGTCGCCCACAATTTACTCTGGATAAGTGAAACTTCGCATAACTGAAAATATCGGATAACTTAAATAAATTTTGGAGTCAAATACTGCAATGTCCTTTGAAATCACTCCGCATTACTGAAAGTCATGAGGATAAAAGATAATTACGGAGTAGTTTGCAAAGCCCACCCTAACAGATATTTTTTTTTTTGCAATTATTGATTATTACCGACATATGGAACGTGTGTGTCAACTGCATAAAAATTTGACGTCGAAAAACGTTTGAGGAGGTTGCCCACTTGTAACTACTCTAACTGATTATTTAAAGCCTTCAAGAATAGATGATATAGGAATAATGTATAAATTCGAATCTGTTATGAACAGATTTAGCAAGGAGGTATGTTAGTCATTCACAACCCCATATTGCATATTACAGCAAAGTCAGGTGTTAAATAGGCTTAATATTGGCTAGTATCGTAATATGAAACATTTTCAAAGACATGGTTCGATATTTTTAGTTTTTGAAATCAATCCATCTAAGGGGTTTCATAAATATTATAATATATTATTGACGAAGTAATATTTAAATTACTTTAAATCTTAGCATTGCAACAGGTAGACGATGGACTTCGTTACAAGCCGCACATTTTAGTAATACACATCAAAAGACATTTCATAATAAAAATCACATAAGAAATGAACATGTCAACCAGTTTTAATTTCTATCTATATTTGTTAAACTCGAAAAATATGGATTATTGGAATTTCTAAAACTGAAAAATTTTTCGCTTATGTGGACACTGAACTCCCCGCGGTACCACCTGGGGGCTATTCTCATCACCCGATGAAATAGGGAGCTAATATGTGCCGCGAGTTCACCCATAAGAACTATAAAAATGGGTTGAGACGTCGGGTTAGATGAGCGAATTGCTATAATCCGCATAAAAGCGAAGTTCTTCTACATCAGTCTCATTTGCGCCCATGCTCCGACCGAAGATAAAGGTGAACAGACCAAAGACATATTTTACGAGCGCCTAGAAACAGCATATTGCAGCATTGGCTAGAAGATTTCAATGCAAAAATCGGAAGGGAAAATATCTTTGACCCCCACCGTCGGAAAATTGAGCCTTCATGAAGAAACATCCGACAACGGCATGAGGTTGATTGACTTCGCGGCAGCAAAAAACACGGTTGTTAGCAGCACCAGATTCAAGCACCTCGATATACACAAGGCCACATGGATCTCTCCTGATCAAGTAACGAGAAATCAAATTGATCATGTTGTGATAGATGGAAGGCATTCATCCAGTGTTTTAGACGTCCGATCGATCCGAGGAGCGAATATCGATTCGGACCATTACCTTGCGGCAGACAAGGCACGCACCCGTCTTAATGTTGCAGCAAAGGTGCGATCTAATACAACACGGAAATTCGACGTCGAAAAGCTGCAAACTCAACAGGTAGCCGAGGCCTACTCCGCTCAACTTATCCATCTGCTTGAAGAAAGCACTTCTTGTCCCGATAATAGTATAGAAGCACAATGGCAAAGAATTTCCCACTCCCTACAAACTGCAGCAAAAAGAACAAGAAGATACCAGTTTGTCGTGTGATCTTTTCAACATCCTGCTGGAAAAAGTCATACGAGACGCAAAGGTGAACAGAAATGGCACTCTGTACACCAAACAACACATGTTACTCGCCTACGCCGATGACATCGATATAATGGGTCGAACATTGCGAGCGGTAACACCCACCTTTGAACAAATTGAAAAGTAGTGGGTCTGGCAGTCAACGGCGAGAAGACCAAGCACAACCGCACAAGATGTCCAGTAGACTCGGACCAACTGTGTTGAATATCGTGTCGAATGAACCACGAGCTTTAACAATCAGATGCTGACATCGACATAGTCAGTCGTATTGAGCTGCAGAGACTACGGTGGCTAGGCCATGTTGAGCGGATGAATGAAAATGCCCAAGCTCAAAAGGCATATAAAAATGAGCCTACTTGATGGTTCCCGTAGAAGGGGAAGGCCACGAAAGATGGAAAGACCAAAACATCTTGGAACGTGGTCTTGATGGTGAACTGCGCACAAGACCAACGCGTTTGGAAATCTTTTTTAAGCTCGGCTTATGGAACAGCGGTTCTGTAACAAGCCAGCTAAGTAAGTAAGAAGTTTGGTGTTTGTCACTTTGAAGCAGACACAACATTGTTTTTTTTTTTTTGTTATTTAGTTTTTAATGCCATGTTGTTCACTCTCTCATTCGTTGTTGGGCTCTTAATTATGAAGTAATTACTTAGTTCCCCATACAAAATTCTGAGCGAACACCGACTTTTGTACATTGTTCATCCCTGACACTCGAAAATAAATTAATTTTGACAGCATGAAAATATTTATAAAATTTTCAAACTTTTTCAACAAAATTGAAAATGATGAATGAAAAGTAAAAAAAATTGTGGGAAAACTAAAACAGATAATTCTTAAATTTTTTATATGTGACATTTGAATTGAGAAAATATAAAAATCTATTAAAACACTTTGGTTAGGGTCTATTTTGGAGAAGAACTAGATTATCAATTTCATAGCATCCAAACTGTTTATGTCTTCTGCTGATTAGCGATGGACATTTGCAGAGGATGTGCTCAATTGTTTCTACTTCTTCTTCGTCCTCACATAGACGACAGTAATCCTCTCCACTGGAGTCCCACTTAGAAGTGAGAGATCTAACTTTGCAGTGACCGTGATCCCCAACCATTTTGATCTCCCTCTTGCTGTGATCCAGCAGCGAAGACGTTCTTTTACGAGAGAATTCTGGCCAGATAGATTTAGAGATTCTGCAAGCAGGTTCCCTCAGCCATCTGTTGCCGACTACCTCGCAATGGAACGCGCGGATTCTGCCAATGAAATAGCTAATAGGGGGTTTCACAGATATCTCAATCAGAAGACTGGACGACTGTGACCCCCCGAGCAAGCTCGTCGGCTATTTCATTCCCTTCAATATCATTATGTCCTGGAACCCAGCATAGCCCAACTATCTGTCGTATATCATTCAGAGCGGTCTTACAATCATGAACTGCTT